>NC_090183.1:23591854-23874354 GCF_024679245.1 Pseudorasbora parva
TCGTGACACTCGTTGTCGTTTTACTATATGAGGACATGAACACATAACACTCTGAGTCACTTCATGAGCATTTACCGTTTTGAGAAAACGTACTCGGTTACTTTCGTAACCTCGGTTCCCTGAGAGAGAGGAACGAGTATTACGTATGGGGAAAACTCCTTTTCTCGAGAATATGAAGCAAAACTTTATTAATAAAGGTATCCATGTAAAGCGTAGTGCCGCTGTACGGCCATAGCCCAGCGCGAGGAGCGCTTTGATTGGCCGGGCCGCGGCAACTGCAGGAACCTATGGTGAGGCGGCTGAGAGGAACGAACCAATGGGGGGCGTTCCAGAAAGCCCGCCGTAAAAGGTGCTTATATTTGCATACAGGAGGCTATATAAGACCCTAATTCGCCATAGGTGTCAGGTTTTAAGATCGACTGAAGCGATACCTGAGAAGCATAAACACGGCACGGAACGTAATACTCGTTCCTCTCTCTCAGGGAACCGAGGTTACGAAAGTAACCGAGTACGTTCCCTTTCGAGAGAGGTTCCTCGTATTACGTATGGGGAACACAATGTAAAGCGCCGTGTGTGCTGACTGACCCAGTATACCCAAAGCACATGTCAATAAAACCCCCGAGAGACCGACAGAGGCGGCTTATAAGGGGAATGAAGAACCGGAAGAGTCGGTTCGTTTGAACAGCTGATCGGACATAGTCGGATCTTATGATGAATGAATGAGTGCTTATAAGGACTAATGTGTACAGGCCAAAACGTAAGGCAATCTGTTTGCCAGGGTCAAGATAGAGCCTAGATGGAGAGAAGCCCTGCTTGTAGAGCTGGAACCTCCAATTTGTAGAATCTGATAAAAGTGGACGGAGAGGCCCAGCCTGCCGCCGCACAGATATCTTCCAAAGAAATGCCACACGACCAAGCCCAAGATGAGGCCATGCCTCTAGTGGAGTGGGCTTTAACGCCTATAGGGCAAGTCAGGTTTTTAGACTCATATGCCAGCGAGATCGCGTCCACTATCCAGTGTGAGAGTCTTTGCTTCGTGACAGCACAACCTTTAGTGCGGCCGCCGAAGCAGACAAACAGCTGGTCCGACTGCCTGAAGGGGGAGGAGCGCTCCAGATACAGTCTCAAAGCTCTGACCGGGCAGAGTAGGTTCGCGTCCTGTTCACCCTGAGACGCGGGTAATGGAAGCAGAGTAATAACCTGTGCTCTAAAAGGGGTAGAAAGCACTTTGGGTATAAAACCATGTCTCGGTTTGAGAACAACTTTGGAGTTGTTGGGCCCGAACTCGAGACAGGACGGGCTCACTGAGAGTGCGTGTAAGTCACTCACACGTTTAACCGAGGCCAGAGCCAGCAGAAACGCGGTTTTGAGTGATTAAAGCTTTATGGTCGCAGTCTGGAGTGGCTCGAAGGGGGGACCCTTCATAGCGTCTAAAACCACCGCGAGGTCCCAAATAGGGACCGAGGGGGGTTCAATCTCCTAGCCACTTTAAGAAAACGTACAATGAGCTCACTTTTCCCTAGTGAATGTCCCGCGATCTGAGCGTGGTTAGCTGCTTATGGCGGCGACATAAACTTTGAGCGTGGAGGGGGAACGACCCGCGTCCAGTAGCTCTTGGAGAAAAGCGAGCACTTCTGCTGTTTCGCATGAGCGTGCGTCGATATTTCGGACGGCACACCAGTTAGAAAACACCGACCACTTCAGAGTATAGAGCCGCCTAGTCGCGGGGGCTCTAGCTTCCGCAATAGTGTTCATAACTCTGTCAGAGAGGTTTCCCGATACCAGTTGATGGGCCATATGTGGAGGGACCATAGTTCGCGACTGGGATGCCAGATCTTCCCCTTCGCCTGCGTGAGGAGGTCTTTCCTCAGCGGAATGGGCCATGGGGCTGTGTCTGACAGCTGGATCAGATCGGAGAACCACGTTCGGTTCCTCCAGAGCGGGGCCATTAAAAGCACCGTGGATGCTGTCTCCCTGATTTTCTTGATGGTTTGCGGCAGCATCGCGATCGGGGGGAAAGCATATAGTGGGAGACTGGGCCAGACATGGGCCAGGGAGTCCCTACGTTTGGAGAAAAATATTAGGCAGTGAGTGTTGTCTTCTGAGGCGAAGAGATCCACCTTCGCTCTGCCGAAGGTGTTCCCAATTAAGAGAACCGTTTGCGGGTGAAGAGACCATTCCCCTGGGGGAATGGGTCCCCTGGATAACATATCCGGACCCAGATTCAGAATACCTGGCACGTGAGCCGCCCTCAGGGAGCTCAGGTTGTGCTCTGCCCATAAAAGGAGATGCTTCGCCATGTGGTGAAGAGAATGTGATCTCAGGCCGCCCTGGCGATTTATATACGCTACCACCGACATGTTGTCTGTACGAACCAAGACGTGGTGATTTTTTATATGTGGAAGGAAAGCTCTCAGCGATAAGCCGACCGCTTTCATCTCTAGACAGTTTATGTGCAGCCGTTTCTCTGTCTCTGTCCACAGGCCAGAGATCGGCTTGCCCTCGTGTAGGGCTCCCCACCCTCGAGTGGAGGCATCTGTCGAAACCACTTTCAACCTCGTAACCGTGCCCATAAACACGCCCCTCCGATACCACTCTGTCCCCGTCCAAGGAGCCAAAGCTTTGACAACGCTGTGGTTCACTTTGACGGGAAGACGGCCCCATTTCCATGCGTAAGGAGGGACACGGGCGTGTAGCCAACGCTGGAGGGGACGCATGTGTAACAGTCCCAGCCTGAGCACTGACGATGCCGAGGCCATAAGGCCGAGCATCCTCTGAAAATGTTTCAAGGGAACACGAGTCCCGGCTTTGAATGAAGCCGCCATGTTCTGGACGGATAGCGCGCGCTGTGTCGTTAGCCGCGCGTTCATGAGTCTCGAGTCTAGAATTATGCCCAGAAAAGATATCTTTTGAGTGGGGGACAGCGAGCTCTTGGCGATATTGATCCTGAGACCCAAACAGTCTAAATGGTTGAGGAGCCAGGATCTGTGTGTTAGTAGTTGTGCTCGAGACTGGGCTATCACTAGCCAGTCGTCGAGGTAGTTGAGCACCCGCATCCCTTTCAGCCTGAGCGGAGCTAATGCCGCGTCCATACATTTCGTAAACGTGCGGGGCGCCAGGGATAACCCAAATGGCAGGACCGTGTACTGATAAGCCTGCCCCTCGAAGGCGAATCTTAAGAATGGCCTGTGGTGGAGGGCTACCTGAACGTGAAAGTATGCATCTTTCAGATCTATCGTGAAAAACCAGTCTCCGGGGCGAATGTGCGCGAGGATCTGTTTCACCGTCAGCATTTTGAAAGAGCGAGACATTAGCTTTGTTCAAATGCCTTAGATCTAGGATTGGCCTGAGCCCTCCGTCCTTCTTCGGCACGAGAAAGTATCGGCTGTAGAAGCCCGACTCGCTTCGGAATGGGGGAACGGGCTCCACCGCTCCCTTCTCTAACAGTTTCGAAATCTCGGTGCGAAGCACGTGACTGACGCTGCTTTTCACCGAGTTTTCGACCACGGCGCGAAAACGCGGGGGCCTGCGAGCGAACTGTAGCGAGTAGCCCTTTTTTTACTATGTTCACAACCCAATTTGATACACCGGGCATGGCTTGCCAGGCCTGAACCCGACGCGATAGTGGCTGGAGCTGGCGCGGATAAGGGTCGCCTACTAGAGGGAACTCGGTAGCGCTGCCATTTTGTGCTTGTGACATAGAGGGGGTAATGCTTATGTTTGGCGGCGTGAACTGTGGGGTGGGTGCGCCGGGACATTTATAGCATGGGTGGGAGGGGTATATGAGTGTAGGAGTGCAGACTGATATGTGGGCACATTTACTACAGAGAAAAAGCTCTTTTTGAGATTTATTTGGGTCGCCGTGAAAACGGCGTTTGTGTGCAGGCGAGTGCGTTTGACAACGGGCTCGTTGGCTGCGAAACTGAGGTCGGCAGTCACCTGGGTGCAGGGAACTGGGAGACCGGGAGGGAGAGATGGGGGTCCGGCCGAGGCGAGACCTGACCATCTCCTCTTTCTCCTTGCGGCTAGGACGGCTTCGGAGGCTCGGGGTTGAACTCTAGCTTGGGTCGAGGTCCCCGGCGTTCAGGCTGCCTGCTGCGGTTCGTGGAGTGGGAGCGTTGGCACGTTCCAGAAGAGGAGCGAGGCCGAGAAGGTGGCGCAGCCGGCTTAGCGGGTTGAGGGTGGCGGTCTACCTTGAGGGCGTCCCCAGCCTGAAGAAGAGCTGGAGCGCTTGGGTAGGAAGTGCCTCATAGCCTGAGAAGCCTTTTGCGCTTCGGTGAAACGCTCCGCAAAGCCCACGACTGACGGACCGAAGAGACCAGTAGTAGAGATAGGGGCGTCCAAGAAGGAGGCTTTATCCGCGTCCTTCAACTCGGTCAAATTCAGCCAAAGGTGCCTCTCTAAGACCGTCAGGTTAGCCATATTCTTTCCAATGGCTTGCGCGGTGGCTTTAGTAGCACGAAGGGCCAAGTCCATCGCGCTGCGAAGGTCCTTCAAAACTTCGGAGTCGGGGACAGACTCGTCCAAGAGCGGAGAAGTCTGGCCTGGAACACCTGAAGGACAGCCATGGTGTGAAGGGCCGCGGAAGCCTGGCCAGCGGAGGCATACGCTCGGCCAGCGAGAGCAGAGGTGGTGCGGCAGGGCTTGGAAGGGTGCTGCGCCCTGGCCTGCCATCCTCTGGAGGAGGGCGGGCAGAGGAGGGCGGGCAGAGGTGCGCGGCGACAGCCTCTTCGAGGGGGGGGGGGGGGGGACTCGTAGCCTTTTTCCTTGGAGCCGTCCTTGGAGCGCTGAGGAAAAGGCGGATCTTGCGCGAGCAGAGTAGGCGACTCCCAGACTTAGTAAGCTCATCGTGTGCCTCAGGGAAGAAAGGCGCGGGCTTCTGAGGAGAAGAGAGGCGGCGGCTTTCTAGGTACCACTCGTCCAGTCTGCTGCGCGTTGGCTCTTCGGGCTGGGACCACTCGAGTCCGAGGTCTTCCACGGCCTTAAAGAGCGCGCGGATAAGCTCCGCGTCAGCATTGGTTTTGGACCTCTTTGCGGTCTGCGTCGAAGCGGGGGGCTCCGAGACAGAAAATGACCACTAGCTACCCGAAGCGGCAGTGGAGAGGCTGTCCTCATCTTCCTCTGGCGACGGGCCACCGAAGGAAACCGAACAGGCCGCTGCATGAGAGGGGCGCTGTTCCTCCTGTGCTGCGCGTGGTCCCGTCCGATGCATGTCACACAGATGATGTGACGGTCGTCGCCGAGGAGAGGGGCTCTGCACGAGCCGCAGGAAATGCGAGGCATTTGCAACAACGCCTCGTGCTCTAGAGAATAAAAGGATACTGGCGCCGGATGGCGTAGCTGGAACGGCAGAGAAGGCGGAGACCGGGGGAATCCGTCGTCCTCAGCTGCAGGTCCCGCTGGTGCTTGTTCGACGGCGGTGCTTCTTCCGGAGGTCAGCGAAGGTGTCGCTGAAGGAGATAAAATCTGACACCTATGGCGAATTAGGGTCTTATATAGCCTCCTGTATGCAAATATAAGCACCTTTTACGGCGGGCTTTCTGGAACGCCCCCCATTGGTTCGTTCCTCTCAGCCGCCTCACCAAAGGTTCCTGCAGTTGCCGCGGCCCGGCCAATCAGAGCGCTCCTCGCGCTGGGCTATGGCCGTACAGCGGCACTACGCTTTACATGGATACCTTTATTAATAAAGTTTTGCTTCATATTCTCGAGAAAAGGAGTTTTCCCCATACGTAATACGAGGAACCTCTCTCGAAAGGGAACTGTTATATCATGAACAGTGGCACTCAAAGGTCTCCATGGCAACACGTCAAAATAAAAGTTTGTTTTAAAGGGATAGTTCACCCAAAATTAAAATTCTGGGTATTGTTCCAAACCTGTATGAGTTTCTTTGTTCTGCTGAACAAAAAAAAAAAAAGATATTTAGAAGAATGTTTGTAACCATCTAGAGCAACCATTGCACAACAATTTTTTTCCCTACTATGGTAGTCAATGGTTGCTCAATTTGATTACAAACAAAAAGCAGGTGATGCGTAATATAATTGCACTGCTCCACCATTGGTACAGCAGCAAAGTTCCGTGATTATTGCGCAGGAATGAGAGAATAGTTCCTAGCCATATCTGTGTAGAAAATTGCAACTTTTCATTTTCTGTAGGTCTTAGTACACAGTGTAACTATATTTATCGCAACATGTAAATAGGATAATGTCGGTGTTATTTGGTCACTTATTGAGCAGTAGGCTAGATGGAGCATTTACCTCCAGACAGAGTTATGGGATGCACGGAGATGAGAATGGTATGTATGAATTTATCTAACTCTGGGGGATACGTTGAATAAGCTAAAGTCCCAAAAATTGGTGTGTTCATTTAAATTAATAATTTGATACAGTGCTCTTGTGTACATATATGTTTTTACAATGTACTTACATTTAAAAAAAATACCTTTATTACATCTGTAATTCATTTCTATATTTAAATGTATAATTACACTATTGACACTTTCCTTACACATTACCCTACCATTGAACTTACTCATACCACCACACCTGTCCCTAACTCTACCCGTATCCCACCTCAATATCAGCAAAAAACACAATAAGTACATTGTACTTATATTTTGATGCAAGTACATAGTAATTAAGGCCACCTTATATAAAGTGGGACCAAACTTTTTTCATAATAATACCAAAATAATAAACAAAATCTTAATAAACATCATTTTTGGTTGCATAAAAAGTAATACATCTTTTTATACTTGGAATCCAACTACAGCATATCATCGACAGTAATGCTCTTCTCTTGACATTAAGACTTGACAAAAGCCAAACAAATACAAGCATGACAAATATGCATCAAAATGGGAAGATATCCATATATCTATGGGTGTTTCATTTAAATGGATGCAACATCTCACACAGCTGTGATGCGCGTGCACATGGGAAACGGCCTCAGCTACATTCCTGGCATCAGGAGACATTTAGTAGTTTGATATCCTTAATACATCACAGATACTGTCTTCAGTTTTGCGAAAGACTGTAACGTTTATATAAAGGCAGGATGCAGTAACTAACCAGTCTTGAATTTTGTAACTTGGTAACAGTAAAACTGCATGATTTTGCAGCTGTATTTTATTTATTTTAGGCTTTTGAATTCCTGATTTTATATTTAAATGTTTAAATGCTTCACATCATTTCCATGTTCTGTTTTACTACCCCTCTATTTTTCCCTATCCCTATTAAAGACATATCACTTTTTCCAGCTCTGACAGATCCAACATCTGCACAAAGGGCAATGTATCAGACTGTGAGTTTCAGAGCCGAGGAACTGTAAAAAGTTAAAAGATGTTGTCCTTGCTTGCTTCTGTTACCATTCTGACTTGATGGAGTGATAAAGAAACCGAGACAAGACAGTGGGAAGGTTTCTCCATCTGCATCTGCGGGGCAGGCCTCTATCCATCATGTCTCATCTCATTCTCTCTTCATCTAGACTTTCTCACTCCTCTACTTGGCCTCAGTGTCGGCCTGTACAGAGTGGCTTACAATAAGATTAGGCCTCCCAGCAGAGACCCATGAATAGAGCATGTTTGGGACCTCTGACAACTTTTTAAAGGTAGCATCATCAATCACAGCCCTTTTTGCTCTCCATAGTTTGATTCATTCATCAAGTTCTCTTTTTTTCACAGCTATCCCACGTGAAACAATACTGCAAAAAGGGTTTTGTCGAGGAAACAACCTACAAGCGTAATCGCGTGTATTTAAGATGAACATGAGTTGTGGTTTGTCATTTTGTCATCCTGACAGAGATATGAGAAAAACAGAATAAGATAACGATGACTCAGTCATCCTGGAAGCACAAACTGGCCGCAAACCTGAATTTCACATGAAATAGAGCCCTAGATTTATTTTGATCGTCTATGCTTGTGGATCTGAAAATGTTTGTCAGGATTGTGTCTTCAAACCACAAGACATGTCATTTCATGAGATGCTGCGGGGTTAGGACTCGTGGATGCTGCCGGTTGTGGTTATATGGTGAAGCCGTATACCAAAATGACTTGTAAAACTTTTCCTTATGTGGATGAACTTGATTTTGGCCATTTGGCCTATGTAAGGTTTTTTAGTTTTTAGGCAGATTTTGGTGTTTGTTGCGCATTATCTCTTTTCCAAAACCTAGTGAGTTGCCTCCTTAAGGCCCTTTGACACTGGATGCTATTTTGACGCACAAATACTTTTTATGCTGTAAGATCAGCTGTTTGTGTAATGAGTGCTTCCACACCGAACGTGTTTTTTTTTTTTTCGTTTCAATGTCAATTTTTTTGTTTACTCTAGCGGCGACAGAAATGGCTTTAACCAATCACATACAAGGGAACAAAGATGACCAAATGTCTAGTTGATGTCACTAGCTATTCAATCAACATTAACCTTTGCCAGGTATGGCATTTCTCACAAGATTACAGCTGTAGTTCTAGTTAAAGCTGTACCGCTGCAGCTGTGTTTACAGACAGCAATAACTTAACCTTTTATACAATTTTTTTTTTTTTTTTTTTTTTTTTTAAGGTTCCCTAGAATGAAAATGTTGCCATAGTTAAATAACAAGAATTCAGTACATGGACATCACATACAGTGAGTCTCAAACACCATTGACTCCTCCTTCATATGTAAATCTTGTTTGTGAAAAACACCACGGAAAAACAGGCTATTTTGAACATAACGCCAACTGTGACGCAATCGCCGAGATCCTTAATATGTACGCCCCAACATTTGCATGTCAGCCCATATTCATTTTCAGGCGGAACTGTGCAGTGCGCAGCCGTCGGGAGTGCAGCAGAAAAACAAGCATCATGTGAAGATAGCGAAAACAGCAGCTCTCATGGACACAAATGCCATGTTCCAGGCTGTCCAGGGGATGTGAGGACTTTTCGTAGCCTTCCCACGGATAAACAGTGTCAACAGTCAATGTGGATGTTTATTTACAATTGGATATTGCAACAAAGTAATTCAAAGTTGTTTGTTTGCTCGGCCCATTTCACCACGGAGAGTTTCTCTAAGCTGGGGCAATATAGCAGAATTCGCTCAGCGTCGGATATTGAAGAAAAGGCCGATATCAACCGTATTTCTGCAAGCATTAAGCAGTGATTTTATCCACTTCTTGACTGTCGAACCCATTTCTGATTAAATTTTTCAAGTTTCTTAGTAAGACAACATTATGATAATATCCCCTGTGTTGTCTAGATTCAACGCAAGATGCTAAAGTAACAATTGGAAACTCCAAGTAGCTGACATAACAGTTTGTTAAATGACAAAGGTTAATATAATATGCTGCAAGTGTTGTCATAAAACAGTAGATATGTATATTGATCCCTTTTGACGGATTGAAATCTAAATTAGCCTATATTTCATCATTAACACAGAAACGAACTACGTTTACTACTACTGTTTAGTTGCTTACAGATCGCTCACTCAATCCTTGTAGCTAACGTCACCTTCTTCACCATCTAAGTTGAAATGATAGTCATTTGACAAGGCTTCTAGTCAATTTGTTAAATAAATATACATTCTTGAGAACTGAAGTATGATTATTTTGCAGTGGATGAGTAGTAAACATGACACTGACTGTTTTGAGTGGCTTTTACATTACTTTGTTTGGCTAAATAAATTGACTTTTAAATCAGTACTCTACTGTCAAACTGTAACGTTACTGTACAAACAAGATATTTACGCGCTACCCAGTTCGTGATTCAAAGTTGAGAAGTTATCATTGTAAAATCATTGCCATGACGGATGGTATAGATGTGTTAGCTGTCATTGAGCAGCAGTGCAGTGAAACAGCCAATCAGAGCAGAACTCTGCATTAATGTTCACAACCCTTCCAAATAAGGCAAAAACAGAGCATTGCATTAAATCTTAGGGACAATTTCTAGTGTTGTAAATGGACATGTAAAACTGTATCTGGACAATGTTTGACCTTAAATAAGCCACATACCCTCTATTTAGATATCAAAGAACAATTTAACATATTGTTTCAAATCATTCTAGGGCACCTTTTATGTAATAATCCGCGATTATGGAAAGTGAACATGTTGCCATTAGTATGTTTACATTGTGACTGAACTGGAAACATCTGCTCCGGATCGATTGATTCCCTGAAGTGTGTGGTTTGTCTCGTCATATGCGCTGCTGTCTCTGGATGAGCTCCTCAAATTGTCCCACAGACTTTCGAAAGTAAGTGCAGAACCAGCCATGATAAAGTTTTAGCTCCTGTACAATATTAGCATACTCCCCTTCAGTGCTGCTGGGGTAGACTTGACCAATGAGATTGTTGGGATTTCCAAGCGGGAAATTCCTCTGGAGCTTTTATGGCTCTTTGTTTCAAGCTTCAATCAATGGGTCTCTGCCCATTCAGACTCTAATTAATGCAACAAACACACTGCATTCTCTGAATAAGTGACATACATGGAAGTGTAAGTCGTGAAGTGAGCATTAATTTGATAGGAGACATGACATATATGAGGTTACCTGAACTAGTAAGTTGTTAAGACAAAGACAAAAAGATGCAAAATACCATACAGAAGAAACATTTTACAAGACAGTTATGTGTTTACATACAATGTCCTGGGGTGCATGTTCATTTATAGATGGTTTGTCTATAATTTGAGCCAAAAGCGTGTGTTTTACAAGCTTTGTGTCTTTAACTGGACATTTCATGTGGCCAAATTCTTTTGGGCCGTAAAACGTCTTATCAGATGGTTTCCAGGGTAACGGAGAATCTTTCTCTGTTGTGTTGGGGGAAGGTCTGTTACTGAGTACAAAGCATTCAAAACATATTTGTTAAATGTAACTGCCGATTGTGTGTTTGATTCGCCTGAGTGAGGCGACATTAAAGTAGTTAAATAGTTTTTATTTGTAGAAAAATCTAAATGACAGTGGAGGCGTAATGTAAACGAGTCACACCCCTATTAAATATAGATTAATCCTTATTAAATCTACAATTTTCTCTGTTACCTTTGTTCTTTGATCAATTCATCAATGACAGAATCGCAGCAACTGGTTTATTAGGCTGCTGTCACTTTAAGATCTGCCGCTGCCAAACATGACACGTGCATCTAATTTTCTCACAACTCTAATGTTATTTAACTCATTTAATACTTGTCTTATGAGAATACTGACAAACAGGCATTTCGGCATAACTGTGTGTTATTGTTTGTTCAAGTGTGAAAGAGAATTCGATTCTGTGCACATGGTACATGTCTTTTTTCACATTGTGTGTGTGTGTCAGGACATTTGCAGACAGCACGTTTTCTTTTGTCTGGTCGCGCTTGGTTTAAAAACATTTGCATGAATAAGAAAGTGATCATATAATGTAACACTAGCCAAAGGATGATAGAGAAACGGATGCAGCCCTAATTGCGTTAAATATTTTATAGCATGTGTTAACAGGCTCATTTTAACAGCACTATACTGTATATGGAAATACACAGTAGTATATAGCTGTCTTTTATATTTTCTAAAGATTGCCCCTTCCAAGGGGATCATAACATTTTAGTGGTTCTTTGACATCAAAAAGCTAGAAAAACCCCTGACTTAAAAGATTCCATTTCAGGTAGGATGCTGGCGGGGCGGAAGAGAAACTGTGAGCCCAGGTCAGTCAACCCAACTGAATCTTACTCCTCCACAACTTCACAAATTCTTAGTTCTTTATCACTCAACACATTATGCATGTGTTCCCCCACTGTAAAACCTCCATCTTGGACAGCATGCAGAGAGCTGATCTCACTTTCATGGACCAGGCATAGCAAATATTTTCTTTGAGCAGAGGAACCCTCAGAGTTACCTTCGAAAATGAAGCCACAAGATCGCAGTGGAAGCCGAAAGACCTTTTTAAGAAGGCTGAGAGTGCTGTTTTCAGATTTCAGATTTCTTTCTTTTGTTTTTTTATAGATGCCATAAAGCATCTAATCTCTATTCCCGCCGCCCAGGCCGCAGCACTGCTTAGTGGATCTTGGCTTTGATATGGCGTGGTACATCTGGAATGAATGTGTGCTTGTGACAGTCGTTAGCTTCATGGCCCCACATTAAACATCGGTGGCAGGAATTCCCAGACGACAGGAAGAAGTGATCTAGGGCTCTGCATACTGTGTGACCAAGATGAGCGGTGAACGCTTTACACCTCTCGTTGCTTTCTAGATACTTTTCGCATGTCAAGACACAAGACAGATTTGTTTTGAGAGAAATATGCTTTGGGTCTGAACAAATGTCTTTGTTTTGAAAAGGAAGGAAGTTGCATTTACAGACGTGAATTGATGTCAGTGCACTCATGTGTTATGAATGATGGCAAGATGCAGAACTCAATAATTTTCCACAGAGTATCAAAGGAGACGACAGATTGAGCACATGGTGTTTTCACAACACGGAGGAATTTAGCGCATTAAAAATGAGATGCGATGTAATGAAACTTTAATGGTGGTCCAGAGCGCTCAAAAAACACATTATCTATCAGTAAGGTCTCATTAGCTGGAAGAGAACGTACAATCATCCTACAAGTGAAACTGTAATTGATTTGTTTGGCTTTTTTTGTGAAGAGTTTAAACTTTGTAACTTTATACTTGGAACAATTTGAATCCCCTTCTTGTGCTCTTTTCTTTGTTTAATTTCAGCCACTGTATATAGATCCAAGGTCAGATTTCTTCCTCGTGTTTCTCTGTCACTTGATTTTGTGACAGTAAACTGAGAGATGCTTATAATAGGCACAGTAAAACAAATAGGACATGTTTGTTGACTGCAGATACTCACACGTCCTTACCCTGGGTAATTGTCTTTTAAGCCCACCTTTAGCTCTGCATTAAGCAAAACTTCCTTGCTTGGGCACTTTCCTATTGATAATGGGCAAATAATTTCTATCTGGATACTTTAGATCGGTCATGGGCCCTGTCTCACCTGGTTTCTCGTTGACGACAGCATTTTTAAAAAAAGGTTTTTAACCCATGGTTATAAATCCAGTTGCAGCGCTATGAGAATGTCACAGCAAATTGTTTAACAACTGACAACCAATCATAAAATAAACAGTTCATACCTCATTAAATATTCATGTTTTTTGTACAGTCCCTGAAACTTTCACATGCAATGTTTAGTTTTAACATCTGTGCAAAAATAAAAATGTCAAACAGTGATGGCGAATGCAAAACTTGAGTGAAGAAGAGACGGCACTATTTGTTTTTTTGCTTGCATGCTGACATTTTCACAGATGGAAAAGCTGTTATTGAAACAAGTATTTGTTCAATCAAAGTTGTTTACCTCTTAAATATGCAAATAGGAACTTAACAGATGTCCGGTGTGAAATCCTGAAACTTGAAAAGCATGGTCACATTTACTGTCCAGTCATTTAATAGGAAAACATGCAATCTTCATGAAGGCAATTTCATGTGAGGGTGAAACATTTCTCTCTGGCCATGTAAATCAACAGAAAGCTGCTCGGTTTGAAAGTGACTTCTGTGTGAGGATTTACGTCAATGGTCCTAATTTTGGGAATACACCTTACTCCTTAGTAAAGGTAGCCTGGTTAAAACCAGACCATTCTCAGTAGTAACTGAGTTATGGTCTGGTTAAGCTTCATAGACAAATCATTTCCAAAGGGGCGTCACCAACGGACGATGACGTATGCAGAGCGATGGAGAAACATCTGAGAGCGCAATTTTGTTTTTGATTTCGAGGAAGATGTTGCAATGGCTTCTGACAACTTTTGCCGTTGTTGTAAAAGAAATATGATAATAGCTGGTGTCCACTGCCACTGGTTAAGCTGGCTAAAACCTAATAGTCTATCAGACCGACTGAAACATCTCGGATTGACGGATGAACAGAACACATTAAGCTCGGATTGCATTTGCCCCCGTTGTAAGGCATTTGTAATGCGATTAGAACGCGATTTGATAATAAAATAATATTGATGAGTCTTTGGAAAATTGTATCTCACAAACTTAATTCAAATTCAGTCATTTCAGATGTGTTAGAACGTTTTCAGACTTGAACATAGTTACGCTTGTTATCTATTTACAATTATTTCCATGATTACCAGATCTAGTGTGAGAAAATGAGTGCAGAAAGGCCAGATACAGAGCTGCTGTGTGGTGTTAGCACATGATCACACTCCTCATCAAGTAGCCGGTGTAATACACATCTGGTAGTGTTGTTCTTTGCTTGGTTTTTAATGAAAAGGAAAAGTTTAAATCGCTTAAAACAGACATAGCTGATTCGAACGAGTGATGTTCCACGAACGGCATCCATCTTTGTTATGTACAAAATCTGCTTCACCGTCGCTGCGCTGTCGTCATCGTGTAAAGCCCGCCCCAACGTTTCTGATTGGTGTCACGATTTCGACGGATTAGAAATGGGCTTGAATGGGCTCTTTGCCAGACTACTTGCAGAGCAAATTTTAATTTGCCGGATGTTGTCTGGGTTTTCCCAGGCTATAGTAAAGGTATAAACAGTGTGAAATGTGACATTTGCTCAGGGTTATAATGGCTCTTGGTTAACAATAGTGTGAAAATCACAATAGTGGAAATGAAAGTAGTGAAATGTAATCATCTGCCTTACTGCCTTACCTTTCCTGTGGATTAGATGCTATCAGGTTATGGGAGTCCCCCCTCGTAACTTCAGATCGTATCCAGATGTTCACACTGATTCCATTCTGATGGAGAGCCTGTGCTCAAACAATGACATCCAGATTGTCTGGCATTGCCAGGTTCAGTTGCTTACTCTCAGTTGTAGATTTTGGCAAGGGAAAAATGCAAACTAAAAACGCAAACTAATGAGATATTTCATTAAATAATGGAATATGTAAGATGAAAGAAATAGCAGATTGAGTTTTTTATTAGTAATATCGGTGTACGAAACAAATCAAACCATATGGAATGTGCAGATGTGGACCATTTTGCTAGTATCAGGCTTGTCCTTGAATCTATGGAGCGATTAAACTCCTTACAGTCAATAGGGTCTATATGGAGAATCTAATTTAGAGTGACCCTTTTAGGTGATTATTCAATGGTGGAGCTTACTCTCACTTGCCAGGGATGTGTTGACCCACCTGCCATGTTTTTATGGCTTTTAATGCTAGAGCTCTTAAAAGGGTGAAAATATAATTCCTTCACACACACATTCTCAACCCCTTAGTATTACTTTTAAAGCGGTGTTGCCTAAGCCTGCAGGAATGTGTATGGTCTGCCTGTAAACTTCTCTTAACGTCTTCATGCAGGCAGTAATATTTCCCTGGAGCTCTCTCCACATTATGGGGAAACTGAGTTTGCCATGTGGTGAGGAGGCTGCAATTTCAGCTGGCAGTTCCCTTTGTAACTCCCCACCCTAACCTGTTTTTTAAGGGTGAAAGGATTCCCTCCTATCGTATTTTACCTCCGCAAACACCGTTCTGGCATGACTGTCATTGTGAGTGACAGCAAGAGCAAATCGGAGCTCTGTTAGTGCTGGGCTAATTGCTAACTTATTAACCACATGGGTTTGGAATATGTAGCTGGACTGAGGGAGGGAAGGTTAACTTATGCCTCAGGGCAGTCCAGTGAGTGAGTAGGTAACAACCGTACTGTGCTGCAGCATGTGGTTCCCATTCTGAGCCAGAGGAAGCTTAGAGATTTAGAAGATCTTTAGTCCATCCACACTTTAAACGCACACACTGATTTCAGGCTCTTGATATAGTAGTGCTTAGCCATGTCTAGGGAATCTTTTGGTAAAGGTTTTATGAGATGTTACACCTCAGGTTAAAGCAAAACAGGGCTTTCCTTCCTTTCTTGTTAAAAATATCGATGTACTCTAGGGTCTGTATTTGGGGTCAGATAACTTAACTATGTAAAGATCAAGATGGAGCAAAAGTTGTATACAGTTTTGCAGAAGAGAAATAGTAAGGGGGTCAATGACAATGAAAAATAAGCAAATAAATGAATAAAAATAGTAGAAAATGTTATCTCATGGCCTTGAAAAACTAACCTGAACTAACCTTGCCCTGTCATAAAAAAGACAAAATAATCTGATATTTTAATATACTTGACCTTGACGCACAGTTAGTGTCTGCAGTGTCTCTTTATGATATAATTAGCTTTTTTTCCTACTTATTAGTTATACCACATTACTTTTAATTTCCCTTGTTTATATAAATAATAATACAATAATAAAAACGGTTTTAAATGTTTGTATTCTGTGTTTATTTCTTGATTAGGATATGAGGATTTTAATATTCTTTGAGTGGATTTAATAGAACCAGACCCAAATAAAAGACCATCATCTCATTGATCCATTCTTATAATGGAGTAGTAATAAGTTATAGTGTAAGAGTAATGGAGTTATTTTAAATATATGTAGACCTCCATAAAACTCTAAAGCAAAGAACAGTTTTTAATTGCTAGTTCTTGCAAACACTGAAACGCTCTGCAGTCTAGTCTCACTGCAGTCTGCACTCTTCAACAGAAATTGAATCTTTTGGTAATGATTGAGTAGGTGACTTGCTGGCAGATTGTTAGACACGCTCTGTTGAGGTTTTGGTGGTCTGTCTGAAGATGATCTTTTTTCCACTGTTTCCATGCAGAAAGCCGATTGAAAGAATTATGTATGAAACCAATAGGAGAGAGGGTTTGTGGTAGGGCTAGACATAGATAGATTTGTAGCTTGTAGAAGTAGCAGGTAGTCATTACTGAACCTTTATTAATTCTGTTTTAACAGTCTTTGAAATGGAAAGTTGGTATGGTGTAGGCTGTATCTGAAATTAAGCTCCAACCATTCCCCACTTTGGGGATTCACAATTCACCATTCCCTACAAAACATTTAGCTAACTCGGACAACAAGTGCGCCAGAAGTGCATCTCATGTATAACTTGTACATTGGTTGTACACTACTTATTGAGACGCATTATGGGATTAAACGAGTGCACTCGGTTATATGGTTTTGGACACCTCTAAAAATCGCTGTCAAATAGTGCACTATAGGATATAGGGGCCAATTTTGCATACAGCCATAGTGTCTGCAGCCCAGATCTAGTAACCAGAAGGTTGCTAATTTGAGCCCAGTAAGGTACTGCAAATGTACTCTTAGGCAGGGCGCTTATCTTCAGATTACTTTTGGGAGATTGTCCTATGGGGGGTGTGGAGTGATTTGAGGAGGTCAGATAGAAAGTAACTAGAAGAGTCGCCAAAATGCGTCGTTTTATTAAAATAAAACAAATTATTTTAAACTTCATGCCATTTAACCCCACAAGAACATGGGAGAACCATTTTTGGTTTAAGTCTGGCTGCGTTTATGCTATAAGATCTAATCTTGGCTACATTTCAAATATTTTGACCATATATGTTTTTTTGTTTTGGTAGGTAATATTATAATAATATCCCCTTCCTAACATAACATTAAAGGGGGGGATATTATAATAATATCCCCTTCCTAACATAACATTAAAGGGGGGGGTGAAACACTCAGTTTCAGTCAGTGTCATGTCAATCTTGAGTACCTATAGAGTAGCATTGCATCCTGCATATCTCCGAAAAGTCTTTTTTTTAAAATAATTATATAAGAAAGATGCGCTGTTCCGAGTCTTTCCGAAAAAAGCCGAGCGGGTGGGGGCGTGTCGTGTGAGCGGAGCTAAATAATGACGTGTGCAGCAGCGCGCTGTGTGTTGAGTCGAGTGCGTCATCCCTAACAGCGGGAAAAAAACTTTATTCAAAATAAAAATATGGCTTTTAATCAGATACAGCCATACATCTATGATCCGGAATCAGACCCAGAGGCTGCAGTTGAACAGGAGCAGCAGCAAAAAGACTAGAGCAGGACGTCTGTATGTGGTACAAGTTATACACTAACTATATAATATGCTTAGCGGCTTGTGTTATTTACATATTTATACTTGAATTATATCGTCGTATTTTTGTCTTTGAAGGTGTACATGTGGGAAGTGCAGTTGTGCACGTGTGTTTGTGTGTTTACGCGTGGTTTGTGTAGACAGTAAGCAGACTAAAAAAAACACAGACATTTGAAGCAGTCTCACTCACCCTTCTAACGTTGGGACTGCTCCATCCTTCAGCATTAGGCGATTGGGAAAATCCGGCGTCGAGCTGGGCCTTGTTTATGAAACAGTCGGCACCGAAATGCAGCAAAAGATATAAACATTCGCGCAACTCAGTTGCTGATCCGGAAAAGCAAATTACATCCACTGTTGCCTTAACGCGGGGTTTTGGAGAATCTGTGCAGGACTGTCTTGGTCTGGCAACCAAAAACGCACTTTTTTGGTGACATTGTTATGTGCTATGTGTAATTGTCACCTGTCCAGCATCCTACAAGCCAGCGCTTTGATGGGCGTAGGCTGTTGCTTTCGCTCTCTCCCTCTCTCTCTCACGCGCTTCCGGTAGAATTGTCCGTAAGGCCCATACAAGGAAATTCCGCCCCCATTAACGTCAAAGGGGACGCATGATCTCAAAAAACTTGCCGAAACTTATGACTAACCGGAAGTAGTATTTTTGACAAAGAAATACTCCCATCAAACGTCCACCTTAACTTTTGAAACTTTGTCTATGTTTAGTATGGGATTCCAAGTCTTTAACAGTGTAAAAAGATCAGTATGCATGAAACAGCATTTCACCCCCCCTTTAAGAAAAGTTATCTTTGTTGGTGAATGTGTTCCTTCGCCTTGGTGACTTGGAATTCCAACAGGAATGTGATGTATGTGTTTAGATGTACAGGTCCTTCTCAAATAATTAGCATATTGTGATAAAGTTCATTATTTTCCATAATGTAATGATAAAAATTAAACTTTCATATATTTTAGATTCATTGCACACCAACTGAAGTATTTCAGGTCTTTTATTGTTTTAATACTGATGATTTTGGCATACAGCTCAGGAAAACCCAAAATTCCCCAAAATTTGATTTTCATCTCAAAAGATTTGCATATTTCATCCGACAAATAAAAGAAAAGTGTTTTTAATACAAAAAAAGTAGACCTAATTAATTTCAGTTATGCACTCAATACTTGGTCAGGTCCTTTTTGCAGAAATGACTGCTTCAATGTGGCGTGGCATGGAGGCAATCAGCCTGTGGCACTGCTGAGGTGTTATGGAGGCCCAGGATGCTTCGATAGCGGCCTTAAGCTCATCCAGAGTGTTGGGCCTTGCGTCTCTCAACTTTCTCTTCACAATATCCCACAGATTCTCTATGGGGTTCAGGTCAGGAGAGTTGGCAGGCCAATTGAGCACAGTAATACCATGGTCAGTAAACCATTTACCAGTGGTTTTGGCAGTGTGAGCAGGTGCCAGGTCGTGCTGAAAAACCAAATCTTCATCTCCATAAAGCTTTTCAGCAGATGGAAGCATGAAGTGCTCCAAAATCTCCTGATAGCTATCTGCATTGACCCTGCCCTTGATAAAACACAGTGGACCAACACCAGCAGCTGACATGGCACCCCAGACCATCACTGACTGTGGGTACTTGACACTGGACTTCAGGCATTTTGGCATTTCCTTCTCCCCAGTCTTCCTCCAGACTCTGGCACCTTGATTTCCGAATGACATGCAAAATTTGCTTTCATCTGAAAAAAGTACTTTGGACCACTGAGCAACAGTCCAGTGCTGCTTCTCTGTAGCCAAAAGTGGCTTGACCTGGGGAATGCGGCACCTGTAGCCCATTTCCTGCACACGCCTGTGCACGGTGGCTCTGGATGTTTCTACTCCAGACTCAGTCCACTGCTTTCGCAGGTCCTCCAAGTTCTGGAATCGGTCCTTCTCCACAAACTTCCTCAGGGTCCGGTCACCTCTTCTCGTTGTGCAGTGTTTTTTGCCACACTTTTTTCTTCCCACAGACTTCCCACTGAGGTGCCTTGATACAGCACTCTGGGAACAGCCTATTCGTTCAGAAATTTCTTTCTGTCTCTTACTCTCTCGCTTGAGGGTGTCAATTATGGCCTTCTGGACAGCAGTCAGGTCGGCAGTTAGATCTTGTGCAAAAAAAATTAGATCTTGTGCAAATTTTTGTTAACGTGTGCAACAATATCTGTCAGATGTAAATTAAAAATAAAGATTTGTGCCTGTGTAATTTAGTCTTCCACACCATATTTGACACAAATGAAATTTAAAAGATGTAGTGGAGGATAATTTTCAGAAAGTAAAGACATGATATCAGTCTATTCCTGATACCAATATGGCTTCAAAGCACTTGGAATGTAGTGCACCAGTCATAAGTACTGCTTTTATGATACTGCTTTTATGATACCTTTACTTTCATTGCATGTTAAAGAGCATCATGACCATTCTTCTAAGCTTCTCCTTTTGTGTTCCACAGAAGAAAGTACAGTTTGAATTGGGTAAATGACAAATTCTTTTTACTAGGTGAACTAATCCTGGGGCCTATACCATGAGCCTGGTTAAGCTGGCTAACTAGATATGTGTACGCTTAGTTTGCACCAATCCTGGGTTTTAGGTACCATTAAAGTGCACTGTCAAAAAAACAAAACAAAAAACATGCATTGCTGTCACTGCTGATATTCTACATGAGTGATAAACTACATGAGTTTAAATGTTCAATTCTCTCTATATACCAACTAAACTAACTTCATAACTGCTGTTTCTCTCGTAATAAATGAATCACATTTTTACTGTTCCACAGCATCATGGGACCAACAAAGCCTGAATTGATTAGTTTGGTTTTGTCAACTCGAAATTAATCCTGCAACCCTGAGTTTGTTAAACTACCATCATGGTACAGGCCCCTGCAGTCATTGAGACAGTTGCTGCTAGCATCGGATAAGAGGCATACAACCAGTCTGTTTTACCACAAACCGTTTTGTATCACATCGTTTTTAATCTTGACACATGCTTACATTTGTCAACGGTTTTACTGTTTTTGTGCCGAGGCGGAGAATGGTGAAACATGGGTATTTTGATCTGTGCTGAAAGTCTGAGAGTAGTATAATTAACAAATCTGCAACTCGCTCTGGTGGATTTGAATTAAGGGATACTTGAAGTGAGCTAGTAGCTGTGCAGCGTGTAATCAATCCTGTCTCCATGCCTGACTCTTACGTTCTTTCCCAAAACCAACCACAGTTTATGACTACCACTCTTATATTTTCACCATGTAACACACAAGCCCTGTCAATTTAGATGATGTCCAAGGTGCAGATGATACCGCCAATGTTACCTCAGAAATGGTCATATCTCTGTCTCTAGTTTCATTCCATGGTCCTTATCCCTACAAAGCATCTAGCTTGTGGACAGTTTGCAACAAATGCTACATTGGCTCTTTGTGGGATAGTCCCACCTCACTGATTATACAGGTGGAAGAATTGATTTTACACTTTATGATGTCAGCACAAAGAAGCCGATGTTGTCTTTCATCCTCCTTTTATAGTACCCCCATCTTCTGCTAACATTGCGTTCTGTTAGTACAGCTGTTCAAACTGGCCTCCCTTGCCAACAGCAACGCTGTAACCCACCTGATACTGTCATCGCCAAGGGTAGCCGCAGAGGGCCCTCATAACCGTAGCCCTCCTTTGAGAGTGCGTGGTTTGCTCGCTATCACATCTTGCGTGGTTTCCATAGGGCTGCTTCTGAAGTGATTCAGAAAGGAGAGCTTTTGTCTGTGAGATCTGTTTGATGTTTTATCTATGTGTCCATAGTTTCTGAAATCTGCAAGGCAAACAGATCAGGCTGATGAGATTCAGTGGCACCGATAACAAGTGAGAGCTTCATGTTTTACCTGTGCTTTACTAATGACGTCTTCGTCATTAGCATGTGAAACACAGGAACGCTGAAACAGAAAGGAGTACCCTCAGATTCAAATGCTCCGTTTGATCAGCATTCCAAACCACACAGAGGCTTAACATTATTGCCTTTGAGCTAGGGCTGGGCGATATGGCCAAAATTTCATATCCCGATATAGCTCATTTTATATCCCGATAACGATATACATAACGATATAGCAATTTTTCTGTTATTTCAGTTTATGAATAGTCTATACAAAATTGCAATGTGGAAATGCAGTTTGAAATGATATACAAAACAAATAAAGGTAGTATGGACTACATTTTTATTTTATTTAGAACCTTTTTTTCAAGCAAGGCAGTTGGTAAAGTTAACACCTGCCTAGGGATGTTAACCGATGACTGTTTGACCGATGGTTGACCCGATCAAAGTTGTCGGTTAAAAAAAAAAAAAAGTGATCTCTAAATTAGGCTATTATAGACAGTGGACTAAACGCTACTACAATTAGCCATCTCATTCCAAAATCTTTTTGTGTGATGTGAACATATCCCTCGCACTCAATTTTTCATAACTCGCTTGTTTGTACTTAATAAACCAATAAAAATATTTGACGCGAGGTCACAGCGTTTGGGTTTGCGCGTGCGTGCGTGCGTGCGTGCGTGCGTGCGTGTGTGTGTGTGAGAGAGAGAGAGAGAGAGAGAGAGAGAGAGCGTCTGTTTAACCGGTTTCAACCGGCTAATGAGGCTCGGTGGTCGGTCAAGAAAATGTTTAGTTTTCGCCATCCCTACACCTGCCATTAAAATATTTCAATATATGGCTATATGGTGTATTTTTACTCATAATTATATGCATAATTACTCTGAGAATTACCCTGGTCTGAACCACGTCTACTACCGTCTTCCTCCAGGTACATCTTGACGTAAAATTCTGCCGTAAACGCCTTATCGTGGAGTAAGCGATAGAGCCTAATATAAAACGATAGACATTTTCTATCGTCCAGACGATATATTTCGTCATATCGCCCAGCCCTACTTTGAGCCTTGTGTTGTGATTCTTTCCCAGTTAGCTTTGTGCCATTTTGTAATCTTACAGTTTTCTACTTTTGATACACAGCAGCTCTGTACAGTAGAGACGGCTAGTTTGAGCAGATACAATATATATATATACTGAGAGATGAAAATGGATGGTATTTAATCAAATCAAATATTATTTGTAAAAAAAGTAAGGCTATCGATCTTTTAAAAAATGAAAAGACATTACATAACTGTGGCAAATTAATAAATCATTGACATTTAGAAAAGGGCTTTAGAATTGGTTGTTTGTTTTTCTTACTTATCATTTAAGAGTGCATAACACACAGTTTCTGCCAATCTCATGTTAATCGTGTTTACCTATAGAGAAGTTTTGCATCCTTGCATCTCCGAAGAGTCTTTAGTTTTATAATATTTATGTAAAAAACAGATACTCTGTGCCGATTCTTTCCGAAAATAGCTGAAATTGTGGAGCCATGCAGTGGGTGGAGCTAAAGAATCCCGAGCGCGCGAGCACACTTACACACACACACACACACACACACACACACACACACACACACACACACACACACACACACAATACATCATGGCATTATCCCTGGATAACTTTCGATTCATTAGACGTCTGTGTTGTTTACATTTATATGTACTTACTTGATTGCCAACAAAGCTAAGAAATCTGATACAGGTTTGATATTTCCCGAAACTTGTTTGAATCCTGGAGTAGTGTATTTGGCACAGAAATGCTTCCAACTCATTTTTTGTATTTTTTTATTTGGCCATGTTTTTTAGAATGAGAATCCAACTCTTTAACAGTGTAAGTAAATCAGAATGCATGAAATTCATGCCTGAAATTCAGATGCGGTCACATGCAATTTATGAAAAGCTTCAAGGTTTATTGTCTGTTGTCAATAGTTACGTAATGTAAGAAACAGAGCTCACACAGAAGTCCCTTTCATGCTGTTTTCTGTTGGTCAATTCAACAAATCTGTGTGACCAACTTGAACCTGTTGCACAATCTGTGTGAGGAAAACTTTGGCCCTCAATCGCTATTGAAATTGGATTGGCACCTTTACTTTGTGTAAAGTTGATCAGTTGATCACATTTTCAGATACAATTTTACCACAAATAACTCTTTATCAGTGAGATTGGAGTTCACTTTCAGACTGAGCTCTACTGCTGAATGGGATCCTCTTTTCATCTGCCTTGCAGTGGAGTTTGGATCAATGCAGACTCTCATCATAGCTAATGAAAAAAACAAGCGCCGTGAAGAAACCCTTGGGCAAGATTCATCTGCCTTTTTGCATGACTCATTGCATTTGGAAAATTTGTATGGTATGGACCCCATAGGTTCTCTGTAAACTCCATGCTAGCCTGACTAGCATTTAAGAGAGTGGCATGCAGGGTCTACACAGAGAAAGTGTGAAGACCATAACCACCAGTGGGCAGTAGAGTGGACCACTAAAGAACTACCTCAGATGTTGGTGCTTGGGAGTGAAGCCAATTTGATTAGTCAGTGTTGCTCAAACGTGCAAAATGCTATTGTACTGCATACATTGAATGCAGTCATACAAGGGCATACGTGCTTGTGTTTCTTTGGTCACTTTGAATGAAGAGGCCTGCAGCTGCCCAAAAAAAAAAAAAATTGGATGTGCACCTGCAAAAGCAAAAAGGAAAGAAGGAATCTTTTACAGATATAAACTGTGTTTTCCCTATTGGAGCAGCATATAAAAGAAGTGTTCAATTGATGTAGTCTTGAAGTCAGCATTTCTGTTGGCGAGCCAGCTCTCAAAACTGTGGTTCACCTGGTCTCACATATACGCTAATTAAAATCCTGTGGTCATCTTTATAAAACGCTTTCACTTAGACCACAGGTGCGGGGGAAGCATTAAATAACACAGAGGTATGCCGAGGTGTCAGTCATTTAACCTGCAAATTGCTGGAGTTGACATGAAAATATGTCAGAACATAAGATCCTTTTTTGCATTAAGCCTGTTGGGATGTCAACACTCGTCATTGGTTGCCAGATCCTGTCATGGTGTGCTGAAATTCATCTATGTCCCTGTTTTGCACTGCTGGTACCCTCATTCTAATTATGCTGTCATTGTTTGGTGTTACCTAGCGTTGAGGCTTTGAGTTGAAACTGGCAACCACTACATCCTGCTGTGGTAAAAACGAGAGCTGTTTAGTATGATATGTCTGTGCATGTGGAGGAAACTCTGGCTTCTCCTGCCTTGGTACCTCAGGCTCTGGGGTCAGCAATCCCTCTCTCATTTTCCAGGAAACGTTTTGAAAAGATTTTTGAAAGAGAGATTGTTTTCTTCCTATGTTTTATGAGTTTGTGAGTCATGGATTTATTGCATCACAAAATACTGATCATGTCCAACTGCGTTGCCAGTACCTCCCTTCAATTGAGTTGAACAAAAATCTGGAACACATGCTTTTGAAGTTCAGACATCAAACCTCAGCACATTTGAGGAATGCCTTTGTGTATTTTATGACGTTTTGTTGAGCTTTAATTAGCATCAACCATCACCGTTTTCTTTGGCGAACCACTGATTGGTTGTTCAACTCTAACTGATGGATTTGTTTCCTTGAGTTCTGACCTTTGTTTCAGTAAATCTACACTAACCTATTCAGTTTTCTGCTCATTCGACAGCTAAAATGCCCTGTCTTCACACGACAGCACGGTTTCCTTTTGGGATCTGACTTTGAAGTCCCACCTTTAAAAGAGAGCTCTTCCTTTAAGAATCTCTAAATCACTGGCCAACCGACTGCTCTGGTGCCCATAGAACAATGAATCTTCAGGAGGAATGGTGAAGAGTGCAAACCTCGCCAGATTTAGAGGGCTCAAGTGAACCCCATCCAATGGCGAGACTAATTCCTGCACATGTGCCATGTGTCTGTGTCTCACTTTTTCTCTTTCTTTTCTCCTTTTCGTGCCAGTACACGGCAGCATTTAAGCGCACACACAAAAAACTGCTGAAGACCACTACCTCTTTGTCAAGCTCATTGACTAAAGGCTCTATCAATCCCCAGACAGTGCTTTGACCAGCTTTAAGGTTGTTTAGGTCACATATATTTTCCGCACAGATATTTTTTCTCTGACAGAAAATCCACAAAGCTCTCATCAAAAAGACCTCAGCAGGTTGGTCCAGATGCCGTGTTGAAAGACGGGCCCCTCCCAGGCTGTTTATCCAGATCTGGTCTCTTCCTTTAACACTTTAATTTCAGTTTTAACGTGAATGCTTCATTGTGTTCAATTCCTGCTCTTGAGGTGGCATTTCCCACACTTCTCCCCTGAATAGGATGCTGGACTAGTGTTTTTGTTGTGATTCACACATCCTTCACAACTTTGATCACATAATGTATGAAAATGGTCTTCTTGACACTTATTAATACCATCTGCAATGAGTAAAGCACATTTGGAACAACAGTGTCAGTGTTTCTGTATTGTCGCTAGACCTGGCTGAGCGCACTTGTACTTCACTACACATTGGCAAAAAGGGTTTCAATGTAAAATGAAAATTAAAACAGCATTTAAATTTAAAAGAAAAAAGAAACTAAGAAAAAAACATATCAAAAGGACCCCTGAAGACCCTCATTAATGTGTCAATGTCATTAAGTTTCTTAAAATATCGGGTCATTTGAGCTTTTTATGACATGGCAAGGTTAGTTCAGGTTGTAAAATGTCATGCGGTGGACTCAATGATATTTATAAATGATTAATTCATGATTGAATACAAATCCTTTCTATTAATGTTACTCATGTACAGTGCATTTTTATAGGTTTTTCCTCTGCAAACTCTTATTTGTCTTTGTACAAAGAGGTTAGATGTTGATGTTTTGGATTATGGCTATAAATTACCATATAGATTGTACATAGATAGACATAAAGCTTATTTGATTGTTTTATGACCCTTCAGAGGAGCTCTCAATGTGTTTGTTATCATTTCATTGCATGTGTCAAAATCACACAAACATCTTTTCTTAGTTCCTTCAAGCTAAACCCAAGTGTGTATTTTCTTACTGGCCGAAACTCAGCAAGCCTTTTTCGGCTTAGTGTCCGTTTATAAACTTGTAAACTCTCAACATGAAGTACAGTCCAACTAATCCTAACTCTGAAAGAGTGTTTACACCAAGGATAAAACAGTGAGGAAACGGGATGTGAGGCATTCCACGATGAAGCACAATTTCTTGTAAATATTGTAATTGCCTGCATTATATCATCAAATGGAGAGTGTGGTCCATGTGGGAAGAGTGAGATGCCAATATTGTATGTTGTTGTTGGCAAAGACGGGCCCCTAAACTCTGTTCTGCTTTAGGGCCAAGTGGTAACAGTTGTGAAGAATTGTGGCGGCGGCAAACGCTCACTGTCACACCCCAGGAGAAGAAATTACCCCAGTTAGTTGCAGAGAATTAACACTCTGCCCCAGTAGTGATTGAACCAGCAAGGAAAAACAAGCAGAACTTGAAACAGTGCCGTAGGAAGGACTCCTTCTCTAACACACATATGCAGGAATACACACACATGCAAACATATATTCTTCACAGTACAGCACACTTGAGTATATTCACAAAATAAGAGCACACACATTTCTTATTGAAGAGGTGCCTGTTCTAAAACCCTTAATCTTACCCTAGCCGCTGACACAGGTAACACCTTTTTAGTGGATGTCAATGGTAGAAAGAGACCACAAGTCCTCCTTACCGCATCAGCTTTTATGCATTTACACAAAGTATTTGAACACCCTGCTATTTTGCAAGTTCTCCCACTTAGAAATCATAGAGGGGTCTGAAATTGTCATCGTATGTGCATGTCCACTGTGAGAGACATAATCTTTTTTTTTTTTAAATCCAGAAATCACAATGTATGATTTTTTAAAACTATTTATTTGAATGATACAGCTGCAAATAAGTATTTGAACACCTGAGAAAATCATTGTTAATATTTGGTACAGTAGCCTTTGTTTGCATTTACAGAGGTCAAACGTTTCCTGTAGTTTTTCACCAGGTTTGCACACACTGCAGAAGGGATTTTGGCCCACTCCTCCACACAGATCTTCTCTAGATCAGTCAGGTTTCTGGCCTGTCGCTGAGAAACATGGAGTTTGAGCTCCCTCCAAAGATTCTCAATTGGGTTTAGGTCTGGAGACTGGCTAGGCCACGCCACGCCAAAATCTTGACATGCTTCTTACAGAGCCACTCCTAAGTTATCCTGACTGCATGCTTCGGGTCATTGTCATGTTGGAAGACCCAGCCTCGACCCATCTTCAATGCTCTAACTGAGGGAAGGTTTAACTGGGGGTTTTTGTTCCCCAAAATCTTGCAATACATGGCCCCGGTATTCCTCTCCTTAATACAGTGCAGTCGCCCTGTCCCATGTGCAGAAAAATACCCCCAAAGCATGACTCTACCACCACCATGCTTCACAGTAGGGATGGCATTCTTGGGATGGTACTCATTCTCACACATTAACACGTTAAGTGGAATTATGACCAAAAAGTTCTCTTTTGGTCTCATCTGACCACATGACTTTCTCCCATGACTCCTCTGGATCATCCAAATGGTCATTGGCAAACTTAAGATGGGCCTGGACATGTGCTGGTTTAAGCAGGGGAACCTTCCACGCCATGCATGATTTTAAACCATGACGTCTTATTGTATTACCAACAGTAACCTTGGAAACGGTGGTCCCAGCTCTTTTTAGGTCATTGACCAGCTCCTCCTGTGTAATTCTGGGCTGATTTCTCACCTTTCTTCGGATCATTGAGACCCCAGGAGGGAAGGTCTTGCATGGAGCCCCAGTCCGAGGGAGATTGACAGTCATGTTTAGCTTCTTCCATTTTCTAATGATTGCTCCAACAGTGGACCTTTTTTCACCAAGCTGCTTGGCAATTTCCCCATAGCCCTTTCCAGCCTTGTGGTGGTGTACGATTTTCTCTCTAGTGTCTTTGGACAGCTCTTTGGTCTTGGCCATGTTAGTAGTTGGATTCTTACTGATTGTATGGGGTGGACAGGTGTCTTTATGCAGTTAACGACCTCAAACAGGGGCATCTAATTTAGGATAATAAATGGAGTCGAGGTGGACATTTTAAAGGCAGTCTAACAGATCTTTGAGGGTCATAATTCTAGATGATAGACATGTGTTCAAATACTTATTTGCAGTTGTATAATACAAATAATTAGTTTAAAAAAAATTTTTTAGATTATGTGTCTCACAGTGGACATGCACCTACGATGACAATTTCAGACCCCTCCATGATTTCCAAGTGGGAGAACTCGCAAAATAGCAGGGTGTTCAAATACTTATGTATGTATGTATGTATGTATGTATGTATATACAAATACATATATATATATATATATATATATATATATATATATATATATATATATATATATAAGCAGCTCCCTTTAACAAGATACCATATTCACACCGTGAGCATAAGTACACTATAAAGATATTTTCATCACAATTGTTTGCATCTGAACTTTATGCAGAAATAAGGAGTGAACTACACTTAAAGATAGATAGATAGATAGATAGATAGATAGATAGATAGATAGATAGATAGATAGATAGATAGATAGATAGATAGATAGATAGATAGATAGATAGATAGATAGATAGATAGATAGATAGATAGATAGATAGATAGATAGATAGATAGATAGATAGATAGATAGATAGATAGATAGATAGATAGATAGATAGATAGAATTTATGTAATATACCCTTACTCAATTACACATTTATCATTTTAGTTAATCAATCATTAATAGGCACTTTGTTAAAATTAATATAAATAGCCTACATAAAGTCATACAAATATGATTAAAATCAATAAATAAAGCTATTTAAAAAAAAAGTTTACTGAGCTTATATGTTCAATTTTCTTTATCAACTAAACAAACTTCATAACTTTTACTTGCATTGACATAATATTGTTTCTTTAGTTGTCCTCTTTCATAGACAGCTCTTTTCTTCTTGCTTTGTAAATTTTTTTTTAATGTAAATTTTTGTGTTTAATGACCATTGAGATTAACAATTGATATTTGTGCGCCATCCTTCGCATTGGTACATATCAATTGGTTGTCTGGATCTCTTTACTGCTGACACCATGTGAGCCTCCACAGCCGTGCAACCCAGCGGACTCTTCTACTGCAGCAGCGGTTTTTCAAGCTAAGGGGGGTACGGGTTTCTCAGGGTGACATATTTTTCGTGACAGGCTCCCTGGCAGAGTTGCATGGCTGCAGGCCAAGTCAGACTTCCTGTGGGGCATATGGGGAAAGAGGGGTACATTTCTCCCAAAGAGCTGTGATAGATCCCAGCACCTTAGAAATGTAGTGTTCCCAGACACTGCTCACAGTAGTGGAGGGGATTCCTTTCAGTGATTTGAATCTTTTGAATCCATTCACGAATAGGATTCATTCCATCGATGTTTCTGCAGCTTGTTCTGCAGTTGTTGAATCATTCTTTGAACCAATTCTTGAGTCAAGAGTCAGTCAGTGCATGAATGATTCTGAAAGAATCACAGATCACTCATGAACATACTAGCTCACAGCCTCTCCCATGAATTTACCACTGTGAAGATGGACTTTTAAAGGTGTCATGAACTGGCTTTAAAAAAAAAAGTATAGTTGTCAGAGGTCAACTTATGACGTTTGTGTGGTTTTTACATTCAAAAACATCATAACTATTAAGTAATAGGCTATTTTCCTCACTGGTTTTGAGGCTCTCTCCTGAATGCTGGGTTTTGGTGGGCGTGCCGCACTGGAGACTTGGAAGTAAACGGCCACGATTTGCACAATTAAGGGGCTTCTGCTCCCCTGTCAGTTGACGTGTGATTGTTTTGAAAGCGGCAACCGCAATGATTCTCTCGCAGGACTCGCAAAACGTCTTTATCAAACAGACATAATAATTTATCTTTCAACCACCTGCGATTGATTGTTTTTTTTATTACTCCACCCGATCAGTGGTTATAAGTGCAAACCGCATGCACGCCCTTGAAATATCAAGTCAAGAGAGTAAACAATGTAGATCAAGAAAGGAATTATTTCACTATTTAAGATTCACCGGCCTGCTGACAGGCTTATGTTTTGGTAGCCTGTCTGGAAAACGTTGGGCTTTGCGGGCCCTAGCCCATAAATGTCCGAGTCTGATCCCGAATCGCAATGAACCAACAAATAAAGAATTCTCCATCCTGTGACAGCGTGCTATGGTATGTTCTGTTAGACACGTAAACATAATCAAAACGATCTGTAAGTATGCAATACTATCACATATTAAAAACATGTTTTACTCACATAAGTGGGCTGCACCATTCCTTTTGGATCCAATATAGAAGGCACAGAATTGTGTTTTAAACGTCCAACGCATGTGAGCTGGAACTTATTAAAAATAAAGTTCAACCACTTATTCCTAATTAAATCTGAAGGAAGCTTATGCAGGGACTGTGTTCTTCCGGAACCAGGCAAAGCCCAATATCTTGCTCTCTCTGACTTATTTATTATTTATTGCTTGGTAGTGTGATCCTTCCACAAGTTGGTGGGCAGGGCTATAGAATCAGGCTTACATATTTATATGTTGAGCCGGCGTTTTAGCATTTGATGACGTCAATGGTCGACATATTCTGGGATCTCTCGTTTGCTGGGCTTGGTGTCAATGAAAGCTTTTCTTTGACCAACAAGGACATTTTCAGCTCAAAAACTTACAGGATATTTTTATATCATGATTAACTTTTATATATCAAAGGCTCAAGGGAAAGTTGATTTCTCAATTCATCACCCCTTTAATAAAACTGTGCAGCCTGTAAACAAGAAAAACAATTTGTGACTAGATACATGACTTGAAGAAAACAGAGAAAATGGCTGTTGCATTCCCTTTTGCAAAACAAATTCAACACCAATTCAACTGATTTTGGCACCGCCCTTTTGTCAGTCAAACTCCCTATGGGCAGGAATAGAAAAATTCGTACTTTTAACAAAAGCTTTAGAGCTGTCAAAACTGCTGGATTATGCAAAATGGTGCATCATCCAGCAGACTTTTGCTGACAAATAAACAGGAATATCTGGGTGCAGGTAATATATAGAAAGCTAATAAATAGAAAGCAGAAACATTGTTAATTTATATATAATTTTGAAATTGTAGCAATAGAAAACTGGTTATAAGACTGCAGTTGTATTAAAGTGCATAAAGTCTAATGTAAATGATATGGTAATACAAGTGATAAACCAAACAAACAACATTTGCATGTTCTTAGGTAATAAATTATAGTAAAGTCATAGTAAAGTTCTTCTGCAACAGGCTGCCTTCACATTCTGTGCACAAAACAGACACTGATGCAGTGTCTAAACTGCAACTGTTAAAATTAGCTGCATTGGCCTGAACTGGTGTATTTTGTGTCTGCATTAAGTAATAGACATATACTTTTAGGAATTATTAAATGTAACAATTCACTTCACCTTCCTGGGATTTTTGAAGCAACATCTGTAAGATGATAGCAACCAAAAGCTGGCCTTTATAATAGGAAACTCATTAACGGCTCAAATACTTTCTCCCTGTAAGCGAGGCACAAGAGCAGCCCATAGCGTGAGACATATTCTGATAACAGAGGCTAATTTATAGGAAACAGATTTGTATGCTGAGGAATCTCTCCAATGAGTCACTGCTGGAAGACTCTGTTTTGGGAATAGAGCGGGAACTCTGGAATTGCTTGAGCTGAGAGAGACAGACAAGAGTGGGAGAGAGCTGGCAGAGAGGACAGGACAGGACACGGATTGTCAACATCCACCCTTCCTTTGCATACGCCTCTAGGAAGGATTTGCAGTGACTTTTTCAAACGATTGGCAGTTAGCGCCTGGAAAGGCGGCTCAGGTCCAAGAGCAAATCACTCCCCTCTATTATTCCTGGATTCGGAAGTGTCCCCTTCCACATTACAAACAGGTACGGAAATGGACCTGTTAACTGCTTTGGATTGTCCTTATGAAAAAGCATCTGGCGGTGAATGAAAGCTAATCACGACCGGTTGTTTAGAGAAAGACGGTTGCTCTAATGGGTCTGAAGGTGGGGCGGCCCAAAGTGTTTGAGATGACGGCAGGATGGTGAGAAAGAAAATGCATACATGAGCTCATATGAGAGAACATCTGTGTCTGATTGGTGTCTCTCTCTGAGGGCTCACGTTTTTACAGCATCACGTGCAGTTTGGACATTAGAATATCCTTAAATATTTATTGGTGTTTCTCTGCCAAATTTCACACTTCTGTCCCTTATGTATGCCTAAGAGTCATGAATGTACATATATTTGAGTAAATGTTGTTTTAGGTCTAGCATTGAACATACTCGCCTCTTTATATCAGACCATCCATCCATCTAAATTTTTTTGTAAATTTGGTGGTGTCATTTATTTATTTGTTTTAATTAATATTATTTTAATTAATTATTTATTGTTTGTTTTGCTGTTTGTTTTGTTTTTTGATTGTACTGGTAATTGTGTTTTTTTATGTTTTTGTAACTATGTTTTGATTGGTGTATGCTAGGACCCCCTCGAAAACGAGATGGTACATCTCAAGGGGTTATAAATTCAATAAAAAAATCAATCATCCATCCATCCATCACTCATGTGGTGCAACCTACATACAGAAACATGTAGAAATATAATAGGAAATAATATTATTGAAAAGAAGTCCACAGTTATTCATGAATGTGTGATAAGGTCAGTAAATCTCTTATAATATCAGCTAATTTTTTTTTACTTCAAAATAACGATTAAGATGTATACACTCACATCAATTCACGATATAAGAAAAATACGTTGGCAAAAAAGTATTAAGGTCAACCACCAATTGTGCAAGTTCTCCCACTTAAAAAGATGAGAAAGGCCTGTAATTTTCATCATAGGTACACTTCAATTATGAGAGACAGAAACAAATCACATTGTCTGAGAGAAAATCACATTCTGATTTTTAAAGAATTTATTTGCAAATTATGGTGAAAAAAAATATTTGGTCACCTATAAAAAAGCAAGACTTTTGGCTCTCACAGACCTGTAACTTCTTCTTTAAGAGGCTCCTCTGTCCACACCTGTCCACAACCTCAAACAGTCCAAACTCCACTATGGCCAAGACCAAAAAGCTGTCAAAGGACACCAGAAGCAAAATTGTAGACCTGCACCAGGCTGGGAAGACAGCTTGATTTGAAGAAATCAACGTTGGGAGCAATTATTAGAAAATGGAAGACATACAAGACCACTGATAATCTCCCTCGATCTGGGGCTTCATGCAAGATCTCACCTCGTGGGGTCAAAATGATCACAAGAACAGTGAGCAAAAATCCCAGAACCACACAGGGGTACCTGGTGAATGAGCTGAAGAGAGCTGGGACCAAATTCGCAAAGGCTACCATCAGTCACACACTACGCCGGCCAGGGCCCCCCCGCTTAAGCCAGTACCTGTCCGGGCCCATCTGAAGTTTGCTAGAGAGCATTTGGATTATCCAGAAGAGGATTGGGAGAATGGCATTTGGTAAGATGAAACCAAAGTATAACATTTTGGTAAAAAATTCAACTTGTTGTGTTTAGAGAAGAAAGAATGCTGAGTTTCATCCAAAGAACACCATAACACTACTGTTAAGCATGGAGGTGAAAACATCATGCTTTGGGGGTGTTTTTCTCCAAAGGGACTAGGAAAACTGATCCGTGTAAAGGAAAGAATTAATGGGGCCATGTATTGTGAGATTTTGAGTAAAAACCTCCTTCCATTAGCAGAGGCATTGAAGATGAAACGTGGCTGGGTCTTTCAGGATGACAGTGATCCCAAACACCCCACCAGGGCAACGAAGGAGTGGCTTCATAAGAAGCATTTTTAGGTCCTGGAGTGGCTTAGCCAGTCTCCAGATCTCAACTCCATAGAAAATCTTTGTTGCGCTGGGATCCATGTTGCCCAGCAACAGCCCCAAAACATCACTGCTCTAGAGGAGATCTGCATGGAGGAATGGGCTAAACTACCAGCAACAGTGTGTAAAAACCTTGTGGCAACTTGCAGAAAATGTGTGACCTCTGTCATTGTCCACAAAGGGTATATAACAAAGTATTGAGATTAACTTTTGTTATTGACCAAATACTTATTTTCCACAATAATTTGCTAATAAATTCTTTAAAAATCAGACATGATCAGATGTGATTTGCTGGATTTTTTTTCTCATTCTGTCTCTCATAGTTAAAGTATTCCTGTGATGAAAACTACAGGCCTCTCTCGTCTTTTTAAGTGGGAAAACTTTCACAATAGGTGGCTGACTAAATACTTTTTTGCCCCACTGTATGTAACTTGATGATTACATAATATGACTATAATTCAATTTCATTTTCTTGAAAATAGCATACATTTATTGTTACTTGAATTCATTGTTCATTTCTAAGAACTTGGCACTTTACATATTTTGCATACTCTGTGCGAGTATGTGTGTGTGTGTGTGAATACACATTGTCTGTGCTCCACAATATGGGTCTAGAGGTTTATTCAGTATAATAGCATTTTAAATAAACAGCCCTTTCTTGTAACAGGCTCCGCTTTGTTATGTGGCTGATAGTTGCAGCCCGAGCCAGAGAAGGCAGCTGTCATATCTGTGCAAACATCGAGTTCGGAAATGGAGAATTATGTCACTGGAATGGCAAGCTTGTGTGAGGGGAACCGGCAGGCAGGCAGGCAGGCCTGTTTTCCCATGAGTCCACTTCTGCCAGTAGAGAGTTACTGAGCTGTTATGAGAGACTGAAGCTAAATCTTACCTTATGTTTAGGGCACTTGCTTCTGTCTGTTATGTCTGTTTTTCTTTGACACTCTTGAATACTTTCTCTCATTATGTGTCTCATCTCCTCCATTAATCTTCTGTATGTCCTTTCCACATGATGCTTTTCAATATTGACATGATTTCCATGCCTTTGTCCACATTCATGGTCTCCAGACCCCCTGGTGGACACGCTAATTTTCTTCTACCACACGCACAGGCTCAAGTTAAGCCATATGTGACACAGTTCTTTACTTCTGGGGTTTTATGCCTGAAGGAACCTGAATTTGCAGCTTTTCACAGTCTCAGCTCAAGGAAATAATGTCCCTATCAACACCTGGTATTAAGTGTTTTGGTCTGATCGGATCATCAGAAGTAGACAAGGGACACGCATACCTGTTTACACCTGGTGTTTTAATCCATCTCTTTAGTCCATTTTCGATCAGTTCTGTACTGTTTCTTCGAGGGGTGGGTATAAGTATGGCTTTTTTCAGATCTTTCAATTTAATGGACAAAATAGGCTTGCACAGTTTACGTATGAACCCGGCCGAAGATGACGGAAAAACATACAGAGAGCAGCAGCTTTCGTTTTTACTCTGATAGCCGCAAAACCACGCTGAACTCTGTGTATGCATGTTAGAAATCTGGAATAGAGAGAGAACATTGTGCTTGGTACATTTTTCTTCTTCAAACCAAACTTGGGTCCTCGTCTGACAAAGTTTAAATCCCATATGGCTAGCGCACTTCCCATAATGTTTACTCATTAGGTCAATAAACAGAGAGAAGGCAGTGCTTTGTGGCTGTTCGAGTGCGTTTTCTCTGGAAGTGGACAAGCTCAAAAAGTGTTAGACCATGTTTACACCTTTATTTTGGACACCCAATGTTTTCAGCTGGCAAAAACACTAGGTGCTCTGCCGAACGCACCTTGCTTTAAGCGTTTTGGTACATCTTTTTTTTTTTTTTAAACCTGATTTCACGGCAATGAGGTGGCTTTACGAGGTGGCTAAGTCTCTCGTACGAATTCCTACAATTTTTGCTAAATCTTACGTATTTTACGAGTTGCCTAACTTGTATGAATTTGTATGAATGACCTAAAAATTAATTTTTAGTTGAGACTCTTGGACAGCTCCAACACTGATGCAACATACTGAAAGTGCAAAAAACTAGCCGTATCATAAGAAAGTCACATACATCTGGAGTGGCATGAACATGATGTAATGATGTGAGTGTTTTTTGTGTTTGATGTTTTTTTAGTTAGTTTGGATAGAAGTGTCTGGTAAATGCATAAATGTAAATGACTTCTGAATTAATATTTTGAGTCTGATCTTTTCAGGGTAAGTTGATCCGGTTCCATCACACTAGTTTCATTTTAGCAGCATATGCGTTTTATTTTTATTTTTTTTATTATGCTTCTGTTTAACGAACTATATTTTCTATACTTGTTATAGAAAGTATAGGGTGTCTTGCTCAAGGACACCTCAACACTTGGTCAGGTGGAACCGGGGATCGAATCACCAACCTTTCGGTTTGTAGACAGTCTACATGAACCACTGAGCCACTGCCGCCCTGCTATAGACCAAGAACAGGTTCATGAGTATTATTTGGCAGCTCTAGGAAGACATTTGAACACATTTCAGAAGGCCAAAAGCCAGTTTGGCAGAAGAGTTTTAGATTACGGTCAATCTGGCTGCTGATCAAATTTTTGTATTATTTCATTCTTAATCACATTCTTTATTCCAGTCGGCTCATGGTATTACGAAAATATTCGTGCATCAGGTAAGATGACGTAAAATTAGAACAGACTTCTGTCTGTGCAACTGTAACTACTTTACAGCCGGCCGACACTGATTCTACATGTTTAATCAACCCCAAAGAAACAGAACACACCGAAAAAACGAAGTCGGCTGACACTCAAAAATGGCACTGCGTTGCCCACATAGCTTATGTCCCTGGCATTAAAGCTGCTTTTGCCACATAGTAGCTGGTTTTCTGATTTTTTTTTTTTACAGACATCACAACCCCACAAAGATAAATTACTCCAAACTGATTTTTATACGCTTACTGTTGCAAATCAGTGTAAGGTACAGGGTGAATTTTGAACATTGATGTTTTTGTTTTCTTTTTTAACCATAAAAAATTATATACTGCAGCTTTAACTGAAATTGGAGCATTCTTTTAATAATACTGAAGTATGTGTTTGTAATGGGGATATTCTAAAGAAGAAAAATGAAAAAACATTCACTTTTTGACCTCCGACTGCATCTGTCATTTTTGACCGTAATCTAAAACTCTGCTGCCAAACTGGCTTTCAGCCTTCTGAAATGTGTTCAAATGTCTTCCTAGAGCTGCCAAATTAATACTCATGAACCTGTTCTTGGTCTATAGCGCAGCCAGGAAACCTGCACCTCCATCCAACCGCATGCCTCTGGCCAGACCTCCGCGGTCATGTGTTCTCCCTATCCTTGTGGAAATACTCCAAAGCTAGATTTAATTAACTTTGTTATATATATTTAACAAAAAAAAATATATTAAAATATATAAATTGAAAAGTAAATGTAATATACAATCATTGTATTTTTTAATCTATATTTTATTATATATATCTCCTTCCACACCAAATTCATATTTTGTGCATGGATACAAGCTATATGGTGTATTTTCACTATACAAATGTACAGGTCAGAGTTTATAAAATTACATTTGTTACAACGCAAAAGAGGTAAATTCTACACATATGCTTGTGTTTCCACTGTCCTTATTCGCATGGGTTTTCTGGAAATGAATAGAAGTCTGCTTTGACCGCACATTCACCCGTGGTAAAATCACCGTAATGCGTTTCAAAATATGCCTTGATCTGCGGTTCTTAGTGGTGTTGCGTTTCCATTGGTGTTTTTTGGCTTCATTTTGGTTCTTGATTTATATCTTTTTGTACCTATCAGCTGACACGACACATTATATACATAACCTTTGGTCCTTCCACTCTTTCCACCAATAACAGTAATGCTGTGAGTGACGGCTGTTTTGGCTTCTGTATCAGAGTCTGAAATGTGTTGGAGATTCTTCTTCATCAAGATTCATCAAAACAGCTTGTTGCACAGTGGAGCAGGGCTTATTTGAGTTGGCAGGCTGATGGCAGCAAGCAGAAGAAAAAACGTGCAACTTCCCGTTTCTTCTGAATTACATCCAGCTCGCTGCTTCTAGGTATTGAAATTCTATCAGTAAGCTGCTCGTTTTTACAGTCATGGTTTCTGTTCGAGTGTGTGTTCTGCTCTACCGCAAAGTCCATATACAGGTCAACCTGTGCACTCTTGCTCTTTTCCCCTTGTTCTTTCTTTTTGTTTGAGCTATTTTGTCATTAATCTCCCTTTTCTTTCTCTTTCATTATTTCCTTTTATTTCTCACTCTGTTTTATTTCTTTCACTCGTTCACTTTCTACTCTGGAAAGTGCCTTTCAGCAAGGTTAGTGTTTTTAAAGGGAAAGCCACACAGCTAGATCTACACCAAAGCCAAACGGACAATTAACTTTTTTAATTAATCATAAATAATACTCTGTTGGACATATTCGTCATGATCCGTGGTATTTTGTGCTTAAGTTCTTATTATTATTTGTTGGTCTTTCCATTTTGTCAGATGCTGCATTTTTATTTTTTGCTCTGAAGTTCACATTCTGCTCATTTCAGCTGCTTAAGAAAATGATAATGTACTGTTCAGATGGTGGTTCGACGGTATTTCTCAAGCGTGTGATACAAAGTTAATGTACCAATGCGCATAATAGATTTAGACTTAAAAATGGGGTTGGAAAGTCTCAATGGATTCTCAGAGAACTCAAAGCTCTAAACTCAGCACACTGCACCATGCACATGTATGTTTTTTAAAGGGAATTTTACAAGTTGTGCCTATCTTATGCGTGAACACTTTACATAAACAAAGAAGAGCTATGGCACATGCAAGGAAAGTTTTGTATTCCATCCATGTTGCATGTAATTGATAGTGAAATAACATTAAGGCTAAATCTCGTTTGATTGGTTGTGGATAAAATCTCCAGTTACATTTAGCTTTATGCAATGATAGAAGAAAAGTCTGGCAACAGCATTTCATCCACATATTAAGTGCAATATCATCTTGAGTGACAATGTCCATGTTCAGTAATATAATTGGTGTTGTACAGTGAGTTGCCCTTTTGGAAATTGGCTGATGGCTACACCACACTGTCCTGGGAAATTCTCAATGGCACACTGCCCAATGATGTTCAGTCCCTACTGTCTTATATTTTCTAGGATAAATCTGACCTCATAAAAATGAATTTATTGTGGATTAGTTCCAGGACTCCAGAACAAACAGACAAACACAACAAATCATAATACAGATGGTTAGTTATTTAAGTACAGTATAGTACATAGTGATGGGTAGTATTACTGTATGAAATGCAGAACATTTTATTTGTATATATTAATTTAGTTTATTACAGGTATTTTTCATTGCAGGTCCAAGAGCTAATATGTTAAATACAGTATGTCATATTTGTGACGCACTGTGTCCTGATCCCGCTCTCTCAACTCTCCTGTCTCTTTCTACCACCTTATGAATACAATTCTAAAAAGCACAGAACGGAATTGTGAAATTCATCAGAAGGAGTGATAAGGTGTCTGTATCCCTCCAGATTTCCCCAGTGGATTGTAAACTTTAGTACTTCAGCCTACTCTTTCCAGGAAATCTAAAACGGTTTCATTATTTTTTATTAATTTAATTTAAGTACTAGTTAGGGGTCCAAGAACCAAAGCTACTGGAATCATCTGTGTCTGTTCTGATGTTCTTCTTCTTCCTCCTCTTTATGTATTTATTTATTTTTATTTGGATGTCAGTCCATAAATCCCAAATATCCAAAACTCACTATCTCACTAATATCCTCTGGACAATATAAGCAGCAAATGTAACACTTTTGCAATAACTCCAATAGCACTTGGACAAAACCCCTCCTTTCAATAAATTATATATCTATTTTAAAAATATCCACCTATAAAAATGCAAAAATCTTTTTTCTGTTTTCTAAGACATTTGATGTGTATCATCAGGGGTTTTCAAACTGTATAATGCCAAGGACCCCCAAATATGACACCTTTCATAAGGGGTCCCCTTCCTAAAATCAATCTATATAGTTTTATGTATGAAAAAAAAAAACATTTAAACTGTTAGATAAATAGTAAGTGTGACATTATAAATACAAAATGTTGTTTCCAAACTTAAATTGGCTATAATTTATGTTGGATGTATAAACCTGAAGAACAACATTTTTCAATGAAAATAATTTATCTAAGCAACTTTCACATTAAATGTAAGCAGCTCAAGTACTGCGTTAAGAATAAAGCCTTACAAACCTCAGTGAGCGAGATAAGGTGGACTATAGTGAAAGAAACTCGCTAGATACAAAGCAAACAAATTGCAAAGTATGTATACAGCAAGAAAGGAGAGAAACATTTAGAAATGAAATGTTTGGTAGACTTTATCCATTTTAGTCTTGTCTTTCTGTTCCCTGAAAATTTCTGGGGACTCCTTAGAACCTTCTGGAGGACCCCAGACCCCAGTTTGGAAACCCCTGATCTAGAGATGGTGATAAAATTTGAAATTAGAAAATGTATTTTAAAAAAAGTTTGACAATTTGATTTATAAAGTTGTTTAATAGAAACAAGCCCTTTTTTATTTTATGTGACTGTTAATAACTCAGTGGACCTGTATCCTGAAATTATATGAAACTTCTTACATTTAGACATCAGAGGATGCAAGAGTTTGATCAGGAAAGTTTGAAACGGATCTTGTGAGTGCTATCTTAAAAGCATACATGGCACATTTCTCCAACTTTATGGAACTAGGGGGCGCTATAACTTAAGGAAATCCTCAAAACTGTGCAACTGTGATCAAAGAACTTAATCCACAACGATTGCATACACACGTTTTTTTTTTTCTCCAATTTTGTAATTGTAGTTTGGACACAAGTTGTTGCCACTTGTGGCTATATATCTGTGGTAATCATACAGAAGATGGCAAACATTGTTCTACTAATACAATCGTTAAGGCCTCAGATGGTGTGCGGTTTAAGCCCCAGCTACCAGCACACACACAAACCACACATTTCTGGCCACTATAAATCCCACATGCATACCACTAAACGACGGCAGGAGATTACTTTCACATATCGCCTGCTGCTCTTTTTCTGTGTATCAATCTTTCTCTCTCTAGGATCATGCACTAAGACTGTTGTTTTCTTGCATTTGAAAGTCTTGGAAGTAATTACAAATAAAGCTCTTTTGTACTGACTTGGCTTGTTGTGTATTTCAGAGATCATCGATGACCTTGCTCAACTCGTGGACAAGACGGACGGCCGCATCAAAAACGAGACGCACAGAGTCAAGCTGTTGGATGCCAAGTCCACTACTTGTGGTGAGTTTCTGCCACCGTAGCCCTGGTTTTATGTACTCGGCATCAAAAGCCCAGCAACAATAAGCCTGTCCATCGTTCAGATTTACGGCCATCTCTCTCTCCGTCCCTTTTCTCCTACCTGCTGCATCTAGAGCAGTCTTCAGAACTCACAGGATTAAAGCCCGCTGCCTGTAAATGGCAAAGTCAGATCTGCACATTGTGGTCTGTCTCAGTGCTGTGAGCTCTTACTGGGCCATCTGCATGTGATCTGTGAGTTTGTTATTGGAGCGGCAGTAGAGGTGAGATCAGGCTGAGACATTTAGAGAGGTCATTTACACAGATTTCTGGAAAGTTCTGCAAGACATTATTTTACATCTGTATACTTCAGAGTGCTTTGGTCTAATTTGGTCTGTTTGTGTGTTAGAGACTATTCCAAAGATTACAATTTCTATCATTGTTTACTCTCCCTCTTGTTGTTTCAAACTTCTATGACTAATAAGTGCTCTTTTCAGTATAATGGAAGTGTATGAGGACTAGGGCTGTCCAACTCCAAAATGACATTAAAGCGCCATCACTTAATTTCCATATGATAGCTGTAAAGTCAGCATGAAATGTAAATTTACCCTCCCTTTTTTTCTAAATGCATGTTATTGCTAGCCTGGATGCCAGCCGAACTTAGCTCCACCCAAAATGTGTGTTATTTTAAATGTGTGTTATTTTACCCCAAAAAATGGTGTTTGGGGGTAAATTGTGTGTTATTTTGGCAAGATTGCCTGCTAAAATTCGCACTCATGGGTCTATATATCACATAAAAGTCGCTTCAACCCTTGGACATATAAAACAACCGCGGAAAAAAACGCGGACTTGGCAACACAGTAGTTGAGCTCTGTCTGTTGACATTTGATAATGCGTCGCTTCGTTGCTCTGATTGGTTGTAGGTCTATCCAATTGATGTCTTTCCTGGTTCGGTTGAAACACGCCTCATAATCACAGCCCAATGGAGCAGTTTCAGACTCATATTCTGACTAGAATTGAGTATGACCACGTCAGGCTATGTTATTGCTCTTACTGTGAACAATTCATCCTTGCACATTTCATTGGTATCAAAATGTCATAACTTGATCTTCCAGTGAAAAACTTTTCCAATCATTTTGCCTGCAAAATCAACCAAAGAATAGAACCAAGACTCCACCCCCACATTTTCTTCTTTTCAATAATCCATTTAAATGTTTTAATTTAGCAGAAGCTTTTAATCCAAAGCGACTTATAAATGAGGAATACAAGCGATTTATCATAAAGAAGCAATAAACACAAGAAGTGTTTTAGACATTGGTTAGAGTTAGCCTGACAAGGCAGACCCACATCAAGATGTTTGGTCTGGAAACTCACCATAGACAGGGCTCAATCCGAGGGGCGGGATAAACGGTTGTCTTTCAAACTCCCTCTGCACGCGATAGGATAGCGCTACAACCAACCAGAGCAACGAAGGTGAAGCGAACTTATTGATAGATTAAACTTTCGCTGTATCCGGTCGGCAAAACTCCGAACACATCTTCCCTTCTTAAGAATGACTTCAGTGCCGTTCTTTGTTCTTTTCGCAGAGAAAAGCTTAACTCCAAGTCTTCAGAGTCGCGGTCAAAGCTGATTCAAAAGACCGCCGTTTACCAGTTTCTGTGTTTACAAGTAGCACGCAAGCGCAACTCTGCCGTCATTATGTTAAGCTCCACCCACCGACTCTATACCTTTTCACACTTGACAAAAAACATTTTTGGGTGAGCTGTTGCTTAAAGAGAGCTGACTTGCCAGTAGAGCTACTATTTATGAGGCTTTTCGCTGTCTCAAGTTACATCAGTACATTAATTATTAAATAAGCTCCTCGTAGACATGGAATTGATCGTGAATTCCTTTTCATTATAACCATGATCATGTGCAGCGTGTGAATAGTAAAACTGATCATTTTTCTTTAGTGAGAGCCAGTTTGACTACATCACTTCTGCTTGCCCTATAAAGATCCGTCTTGAATTTCTCTGGGAAATAAATGCATCGCTGCGCTTTGTCCTGCTTCTCTAATGTGACACATAATTCCATTTGTTTGTCCAGAGGACTCTACGGACTAAAGTTTGTTTGCAGATCCCAGAGCTGGAGGCCAGAGTCGCAGACTTTTGCATTGATTCTCTTTCTCGCTCCTTTATTTCTCCATCCCTCTTCTTCTTGTCCCGCGTCTGCTTTTAACACCTAACCATATTCATGTATTCCGTGAAGGGGGGTGAAGAGGGGTTGATGAATGGAAAAATTCCTCACTGCCTTGTCGCCCGTACCCCACTTCTGTTTTTGTCTTTTCTTTCAACTTCTGTTCCCTGACTCACTTCACTCCTCACGTTTCCCAACTTTGTTTGACACTTGTCTTTGTCCCGTAGAAAGAAATTGCTGAAAATATAACATGCCACAACACTTTCAAGGTCTCTCTATCTGTCTAATCTCTCACTCCTGTGGACACACAAGGTTTATTCAGTATGTATCTCCTGTGTCATTCTTATTTTTGTATGGGTGTTCACAATATAGTGTAGAAGAGGATATTTTTGCATACAATATATGTTGTGAGTCAATAAATTATTAAATATAAACATTTTCTGTCCTTTTGACACTCACAGTATTATAATAGTTTATTTTGTGTTTTATTATTATTTTTTATTTATTATTTATGTACAATTAATCATCCAGCTAGTTGAAACTCCCTTTAGTTCTGGTTGTGTCGTCAACCTGAAAGCCTAAGGGAAAAACACATAGCATTGTTTCACATGGCAACAAAATCTCTTGTTCTCGCCAAGGCTGCATTTATTTTTTCAAAAATACAGTAAAAACAGTAATGTTGTAAAATAATTCATACAATTTAATATAGCTGTTTATATTTTAAAATGTATTTTATTCATGTGATTGGAGAGCTGAATTTTCTGCATTACTCCAGTCACACGATCCTTCAGGAATCATTGTAATATGTGTCATATATATAATTGTATATCATGTATCATAAATAATTATTAAATATCCTAACTTAATTTTTTTGTTAACACCGTAATATGTTGTTTTTCAGGATTCCTTGGTGAATAGAAATTTAAAAAGGCATTTATGCGAAATAGAAATCTTTTGTAACATAGATGTATTTGCTGTCCCTTTTGATCGATTAAATGCATCCTTGATGAACAAAAGTATTTATTTCTTTAAAAAAAAATGTAATTCTAAACTTTTGACTGATAGTGAATAGATAGAAATAGACCATGATTTGATTGCAGTTTAGAATACAACCATCTTTACGTCAAAAATGCAAACTTTAGTGCGGCTAAATTTAAAGCCAAATATGTCATCATTTTGGAATGTATGAAGTCTGATGTTATTCCATTCGTGTAATTCGTTTTTAATTTGTTTACATTCTACAACCAAATACTTTACATCCATCCTCTTTGAAAAGATGAAAGAGGAAAAAGGGACTATTAGAAAACAACATTGACAGGCAGATCAAAATCATCTGTTCAGAAAATGATACATTTCAGGTCCATCTTTTTTTTCCGTTTTGTTCGGAATCTTTTAGCCCCTGACTATGACAAGTTGAAGTTTAGAGTTTTGCAGGTCTCTTTCTCCCTCGACTTTGATTTTAAATAAATAAAGGACACTTGGGAAGAATGCGTGTCCTTTGTTCTGCCCCTGGGTGGCCTCACAGGTCTTCTGCCCTCTGTGCACACTAATCTATTTGTCTAGCAAATATTATTGTTGTCTTTGGGGCAGCGTGATTGGGTTACAGAGCTTATTTGATTGCTTATAGGACTGTGACAGTTTCTCAGAGGTGAAAAAGAGGAGCAAACAGATGAGCCTGGGTGTGAAGCTCACTTTAAGGCATAGAAATCTCACAGTGTGAATGAGGGTTTGTTTTACACGCTTCTCTTTACACTGATTTAAATGTGAATGACATCTCGGTATTTGCCGTTTTATAAAGAAAAGATAATGTTCACTTGGAGATGTTTTTTTTTTGTTCATCATGTTAAATGATTTTCTACCGGTTTGCCAGTTCATTGGAGGCTATATTTTCACTTAGCTTTGTTTTCTGTTAAATAAATCTCTCATTTTTCAGTGGGATAGGGAACAAAATATTGTTGGTTTAACTTAAAAAAGTAAGTGACCTGGTTGCCTTAATTTTGAGTTTATTGATATAAAAAAACTTGAGTTGATACAATGAAGGAAATTGGTTTAATAAATAGAAACTCAAAATAGTATTGTATATGACCCACATAAAACGTGATAAATCATGAAGATAGCACAATTTGGCATGTTTCACTGCGTCATCACAAATAAAACACACAACTACCCAATATGCTTACAAAAATCTTATATTTGATATATAAAATAATATTTGAATAAGGGTTGTTTATTCTCAAAAATGTTCATTGTATTAACTCACATTTTTAATTTCAATGAAATTTTAAGGCAACCAGGTAACTTATTTTTTTTTTATTTTATGTTTTTACAGTGTAGTCACAGTAAAAAAAAATAAAAAAACTGCCGGCTTTGTGACGTTATTTCCTAACTCATGCCCTGCCCGCAGCCGGCTTTGGTATTTCATAATACCAGCGTTAGTTAGTTCAGCACAGCTTCCTTTTACCCTGTGCTTCAGTGCCGGCCAGCTGGCGCTCTGATCTCCAGTGGGAACGCACAGCCACCGAGCCAAACTATGAGAGAAATGTAAACTAAAGGACTGAATCAGGCTGCAAATACAGTACCAGCCAGTGTCCACGACGAACAGCGCATTTGTCAAAAATCCTGTCTGATTAGCCGAGATAAGCATGTTTTGAAATTACGTGACAGATGATGGCATGTCCACTATGTTATATAGAGTTTGCACAAACAAAGGAAGCTCTGAAGTTAGACACGCTTGAGACACACAGTCGGATGTGTATGTTAAAAAAGCAATCTGGGACATGTTTCTATGATGATTGTAGAGAGAGAGAAAAAAAGGATAGTTTTAGTTTTAAAGTATATAAAGGATATATTTTATTAACTGCAATTGTTTTATTGTATATCTTCTTTTTTTAATCTAAGATATTAAAATTAAACAATTAAAAACATATATAGGAAAGGATCATTTTATTTTATTTAATACATTGCATTAATTCTTATACAATTTTAAGTGTTAAAAGACTTGCTGTCCCTAATAATTGTCATTTCTGTCACTACCATCATGCCAAATATTTTTATTATATTAATTGGAAGTTTGAAGATCAGAAATGTAATGGAAGAAATGAATTAATTTCAAGATTTTTCATTAGAATCTTGGACGTAACTTATGTGTTTTAGGAGTAAATATTTGTACATTTTAATTCAGAAATAATGTCATTTTATTTTTGTAAATTCAAACATAAATAACCGACTGGGCAGATTTGGATCTAATTCTAATAGGACCTAGTTTGTGTAATCCAATAGGATATTAAATATCCAATATCCAACAAAAAAGTGAGAAATCTTTACCATCACAGACAATATCTAATTCCACAACAATGTATACAAAATCCACTTGAAGGAAAGATTTTAAGACACAATAAATATTTTAACATAGATAGAAAAATAGTTTTTTAAAGATTTTAAAAAGTTCTGCCTTAGATCGAAGAATCGCCCTTAAAGGGTTAGTTCACCCAAAAATGAAATTGATGTCATTAATGACTCACCCTAATGTCGTTCCACACCGTAAGACCTCTGATCATCCTCGGAACACAGTTTAAGATATTTTATATTTAGTCTGAAAGGGTATGCAAGTGTATGCACACTATACTGTCCATGTCCAGAAAGGGAATAAAAACATCATCAAAGTAGTTCATATGTGACATCAGTTAGTTAATTAGAATCTCTTGAAGCATCGAAAATACATTTTGGTCCAAAAATAACACAAACTGCAGACTTTATTCAGCATTGTCTTCTCGTCATGCTTGTTTTCAATCCTCAAATAAAGATTCAAACGGTTATGAATCAGCGTATTGATTCATGATTCGGAACGCCAATGTCACGTGATTTCAGCAGTTTGACACGCGATCCGAATCATGAATCAATCCTCTGATTCACAACCATTTGAATCTTTATTTGAGGATTGAAAACTAAACCAGAAAAGACAATGGTGAATAAAGTCTGCAGTTTGTGTTATTTTTGGACCAAAATGTATTTTCGATGCTTCAAGAGATTCTAATCAACCAACTGATGTCACATTTGGACTACTTTGATGATGTTTTTATTACCTATCTGGACATGGACAGTATAGTGTGCATACACTACCATATGTTCTCAGACTAAATATAAAATATCTTAAACTGTGTTCTGAAGATGAACGGAGGTCCTACGGGTGTGGAACAACATTAGGGTGAGTCATTAATAACATAAATTTCATTTTTGGGTGAACTAACCCTTTAAATATAATGACAGTTAACCAGTTAACCGTTAAGCCTTTAATAAGTTAACCTCTGTATAGAAAGGCCTGGTAATAAAAATTTATTAAATCAAAGCGCTAGTAGAACATACATTCAATATATAATTGAATACATTAAAATTAATCATTGTAAAACTTCAAAACTTTGATTAATCCACTAAGTAGTTCAAGCCTAACTTGATGTCACAGTCACAGTTGAGGATTCCACAACTTCAAACATGGCTCATTTAATCAGAAAGAGTCCGAACTATCCGTTTTGTAATAGCTGATTTACAACACATGTAAGAATGTTCTGGTTGATGTAAGTGAGTCACAGGAGATGAGACATCCTCTCCAACACCTTCCTGGAATTCCTCTAGTGACACAAAGTATATGAGAAATTTGACTATCAGAAGGATTAATGAAAGGCAGATGCGTCGCTGAAAGTTGCACCACACTTTGTTTGTCATTCTCGCCCTCAGTTAGTGTTGATCGTGGGTTTGATTTATACACAGGGATAAGATCCCCATCTAGGAGTCATCACTGTGTTTATTTTAAATGAGTAATACATGGAAAAAAAATGAATACACCATTAAAATTTTCAGGACATTAAAAACAAATACATGTAGTCGTAGAGGATCATAACAGATTTATTTTTGCCGTGCTGCTGGTACAGACGCACGTGCTAAAGATCAGTCATGTTTTTGCGCTTGGCAAATGATGAATTTAAATGTGCATTACTCAAAAAGTGTTGGTTCATTCTGATGTTTTTGTGTGTTTTTGAATCAGGGATGTGGGCGGTGATTGTTTTTCTCCTCATCGCCATCATTGTCGTGGCCACTTGGCAATAATAATGAAGAGGACGTTTCTGAAGACAAGACAACGCAGATATGGAACACAGAGACTGTAAAAAAAAAAAAAAAAGTGTTTGTGGGTTAACGAGGGATACGCGCAGCTTCCGGGCAGGCTGTATATGTAAACGCATCCCTCCAGACCCCTCTCCTGTCCCCTTCTGCTTTTATGAAAGTAATGGAACCCATGACTGGGTTAAAGCCAAGGAACGGACCACTATGAAGAACTGAAATTCTTAGCTCCTCAGATAGTGATCAAAGTAGGATTCGGAATGGAAAGAAAAATAGAAAAGAGCTTTGAAAGGTTTTGAATATTATTATGAATATAACCATGAGCTTGAGATGCTCCAAGGGGGGAAAACCTATTTAAATTCTTTGTTTGGCAGTGAAGAAAATGATCCGTATCCTTCATGTAAACAAGGTCTGCGAGTCGCAATGCAATACAGAATCTTGGGTTTAGATATACAAGCTCTGAACTTCTCTCTTATTATCCATTCAAATACAGTACAGTACAGATTCTATTTTGTAAGTAAAAAATAAAATAGATTTTGCTCAACACTTTTTGTTTTTAGTTTTTCCTGGAAAATGTGATTGTTAGAAATTCTAATAAATATTGTTAACGCAACCTGGTCTCAACTGTTTCATTGGTAAAATTGTAATTGTTGCAAATATGTATACCACCAGTCAAAAGTTTTTGGATGGTTATATATATATATATATATATATATATATATATATATATATATATATATATATATATATATATATATATATATATATATATACACACACACACACACACAGACAGAAAAATAGGGTGTCAAAATTGTACCTTAAGCTTGTCGCTTAAAAGGACATCTTTGTATCTTTTTTACTCCTAAAAGGTGCATATTAGTACCTTTGAGTACAAATGCGTACCTTAAGGTACTACTATCAACCTTTTTGTGGTAAAAATGGTACAACGTTGTTTCTTTTAAGGGTACTGCCCCAGCGCCAAGCTGTTGTACCCCTAAAGGTACAATTTTGACACCCTATTTTTCTGTGTGTATATAGTGAAATATTAATCAAATATAAAATGTTTTCTATTTGAATATATTTTAAAATGTACTTTATCTCTGTAATGCAAAGGTGAGTTTTCAGCATCATTACTCTAGTCTTCAGTGTGACATGATCCTTTGATGATGATTTGCTGCTCAAGAAACATTTATGATTATTATCAATGTTGAAAAAAATATATAAAAATGATAAATAGAAAGTTCAAAAGAACAGTATTTATCTGAAATAGAAAGCTTTTGCAACATTGGTCAGTAAGGGTTTTTTTGGTAAATAACTTAAAGCAATGAATACATTTATTCAGCAAGGATGCATTAAATTGATGAAGTGACAGTACAGACATTTATAATGTTGCAAAATCTTTATATTCCAGATAAATGCTGTTCTTTTGAACTTTCTATTCATCAAAGAATCCTGAAAAAAAATGCACAGCAGTTTTCAACATTGATAATAATGCAATTCTAGAGCAGCAAATTGACATATTAGAATGATTTCTGAACAGTCTTTTGATTAGTTATAGAAATTTGTAAAAAAAAAAAAAAATAAATAAAATAAAAAATAAACAACATTACTGTTTTTGCTGTATTTTGGCTCAAAGAAATGAAGTTTTAGTGAGCAGAAGAAACTACTTTCAAAAACATTTAAAAATCTTACCGTCCAAAAACATTTGAGCGGTAGTGTATATATTTATTAATGTTATTTAATATGTATCATGTTCAGTTCTTATTTCCTTAATTCTTTACTGTGATATATAAATGAATAAATAAATAAATGCTAATGTATTTCTTTTTTCAATCAAATGTATAAGCAGGTAAAAAATGAGAATGCAGACTAGTAATGTTTTGATATTTTATTCCAAATGAATGCTGAATGTAGTTCTACCAGTTGGTGTTCAGTAGTTATTTTTTTCCTCTGGGTTTAAATCACAACCATCTAAACGACCACAAACTGTAAAAACAAAACAAAAAAACAAACAAACAAACAAAAAAAAGGTACAAATATGTCAAAAAAAATCCACAATGTCTTGTGTCATTAAATATTTTCTTATATAAACCATAATATATTAGTATGCATTGTAAAACAATATTGCAGACGTCTTGTATTTGTCACAGCTAAATTTACAATTCATAATATGAACAAGAAGCAATGTATGTAAGGTCTGCCGGTAATGTCAAATACATGAGCCGTCTTTCCACTGCTGCCAAAAATAAAAACTGAACATAAATTTACATCGTTGTAATACTTAAAATAAAAATGAGTGTGCACTAAGATACTGAGTGCCAAACAAAATACATTTACATGTGGTATTACGAATATTGTTTGTAACCGGTAAATACATCATATGTATAAATATCTGTATGTCATACATTGTGTACATTTACAAGAAGTAATCATTGAGTTAAGAGGATAATTACTGCACACGTAAACCGTTCGTCAAATCCGTCTTTTTCTTTTTGGTATTTGATACTGAAATGATCAGTTCTTGCGGTTTATTTTCTTAATGATCTGTGAAGGACTGACCATACCATCAAACGTTAAGTGACCCCTCAAAGATCAGTGAAAAAGCTGTACTTTAGAGAGCTCCATCTCGTCGGTAACAGAATAAGCGCACGTGTGTGTGTGTGTGTGTGTGTGTGTATGAGCAGCGTTTCTCACAGTGAAGAGAATTCTCTGTTGTAGTGAAACATTACTGTACATGCATTCCTACATTCACAGACCCTAAATGGACATGGAAATGTTAAAGGAGAGATGCTGTCGCTTTACAAAACTAAATACTAGTTCATGAATACTAGTTAAAGGTAATCCGTACACTTCTAAATACTGTTTTACGCACAAGGTAAAATACTAACTATACACACCATCCTACCAACACTTAGGACGTACGAAAAGGCCTGTTTATACAGCGGACTCATCGCACTGAAGTTCTGTTTTAATAAACGAACGTCATCGTCCATGTCTGGACTATAAACAATTGAATCAGAGCAAGAAATGATTTCATCTACCTCAATCATCATGTCTCATACAAAAATATACATGGTGGTTTTATTCCAAGTTCAAAAATAATTGTAAATGCATGCTGATCATTTTAGGGTTTTTACAAGCATGCCATTACATTTTTATAGATCATAAATCAGTTTTCAACAATTATGAGTACAATTTTTTTTCTTGTGAAGAAGTGTGGCAAGTTCTACGCTCACCGACATGGCTTAAAGAAATCCTCAATTCTACCGAATGTAGCCTATATTAGATTAGATTCATTTATTTGTAAGGGGACAATGCAATTTCATAAAAACACACGAACAAACATGAGTAAAAAAGCCAGAGTTAGCCAAGAGGCTATTTTTCATCTGTATTAGTAGAGACTGTTGAAGAAAATAGGTGCTGCTTTAATTATTATTATTTTTTTACAGAGCTTCTTGTCAGCAATTGTTAAGATGATTCTTTAACCTTGAAATCGTAAACTGCAGGCCACCTACAATGAAAAGGCAATCAGAAACATACTTTGAACAGAAACCGTTGATTTGCGTTTGTCGTGCATTTGCTGGGACAGTTTCAGAGTCTGGGCAAACCCAGCAGCACCAGTCTTCAAAAATTAGTAGTGTTATGTTACACTGCACATGAGCTTTCCTGTATAGCCTTTTTTTTTTTTTTTTGCAACTGAATTCAATGATGTTAAACCATGCAACTTCATGAAAAGTGCAACAACTAATAATGCTGAGTTAATTATTAAAAATAAAAATTAAATATGCACAAATATAGGCATAACAGTTTTTCATGCAGTGTTGTTACAAAGTGATACTTTTCAGACCTTGAAAAAAAGAACCGTTTAAATTGGCTAAAGACGAACAAAGTTGTTTTGATGTCTGTCAGATAAAAAATTCCTACCGAAAAACTGATTTTTGAAATGTTTTCCAATTTCTCAAAAGTTGGCATCTCAGATGCCATTATGCATTATGCATAAGTAAGAGCATATGAATTTTTAAACGCTAAAGCTCTCTCATGAAAATGTTTTATTTATTTATATTTTGTATTGAAGAGGACTATTCCATTAAGTATTGTTTATTTATTTTTTTTTACCTTAAAAATTGTTTTAGAATATGAAATACAGCTTAATCTGATTCTCAAAACCATCCCAAATGGATCTGAAAAATGAAGCTATTTAACATCAAATACCTTTTTTTATATATATATAATGGACACAGGTGCAAAATTGGCAAACAGCAAACAAATCTTGAAGGAAACAAATAAGAAATGAAAACTGCATCGTGAACTCCTTCACACATGTTCCTATTTTAAAAACAAAATGTTAATATTGTCTTCATGCCTTTATTCAAAGCAGCGATGTTCAGTTCCTCTTTTTTTCTCTTCCTTTCCCTTATTATCTTTTCATCCACCACACGTTTGTTGTTTCTCTGTCCAGCTCTCTTTCCTTTCCCCCTCACTATGCTTTCTTGCATTTTCCTTTCTTCTCCCGCTGCTGAAACTTCCGGAGTCTTCGAGCCCAAGTGTCCCTCCACTGAATGACCAGACTGCCCTTGTCTGCCACCACTCCGCTTTGTCCAGGGGAATCCTCGTCGTTGCCCAGAAGCAGGTACTTCTTGCCGGGCTTGATCTTCGGGCACTTGCAGGCCACGTCCTTTGCCCTGACCCACAAAAACTGGTCTCCCCTGCGGATTCGGCTTTCACCCTGTTTGTAGACAGAGATGATGTTGACGGTGAACTTCCACCACTCACTAGCTTTTTCTGCCTTTAGGATGTGGACCTGAACAGCTGTAGAATGACACAAAATAAAACGGAATTATGTTTCCACTATTAAAACATTTTTCCTTCATCTCCTGTGTTGTTTAAATTCTTTATTTATTTCATTTCAATTTAAGCAGTTTATTTAAAACCATTTTAAATGACATTAAAAGAAAACATGCATTTGTTTTGTACTTTTTAAATTCATGTTATTCACAAAATATACCTGTGAATGAAAAATATGTTCTCTTACACACAATGAGGTCCACAAAAAAAGGAGACCACTATTGAAAATGTTTCTATTTACTAATTTAATACAAATAGTTTATTGCAAAAAAATATATACATATATAATAATAATGCAGCCCTCTATGCACAACTTGGCAATATAATCGCCAATTAGAATGATATCAAATCCGATTAACTGCATTCAAAATAAACGTGTGTTTACATTATATATATATGTATATATATATATTTTTTTTATATATATATATATATATATATATATATATATAATGTCAGAAATGTAAGATACAAAGATGCAATTACCTTTTTTTTTATTTTTATGTAGTGTTTACAAGCTTCCATTGTATGTCTTCATTAGTGAATAAGTGAATAATTCATGAATCAAATTCAATTTCTAATCATTTTCCCGGTTTAATTCAGATTTTAAATAGCATATTTTGAGTGTGGACTGTTGGTCTCCACTGCATATGTAAATTTGATATACATAAATATATACACACTGAGCCAATATTATTTACACCCGTAAGTGCAATGATTCTGCCGCAGATTCAGCGGGTTATTGGCTCTGATTCTGATTAAGTTGTTTGTATCGTCTCAGTTTCTGAAGCAATGCGGGTCAACCTTCAGTTTAAAGTGCTTCAAATAAAGCTTGTAACTCAAACCTCAGCGCAGTTTGAGAATCCTTGCAAGTGTGAATCCTCAAAATCTGCTTAAACTGCCTGTAGACTCATGCTGTTCCCCTTTCATTATTAATAGCCTTCAAGGTGCTTTGTAAGGTGACTTTGACAAAAAAGGACCAGCAAAACAGGCATATTTAATTTCGTCTGCGTAATGCTTTGCAGGTTGAGACAGTATCATGCAGGCTAATGGTTGGTAAGTATCTGTCCATTTAGAGTCTTTACACATTTACTCACTGTCTGCATGTTATTTTAAGGCTAGATGGAAAAGCGGCTTATATGTTCTGTATCATTCTGCATCTTGTTAGGAAACTCAAAGGCTCATACATTTATGAACTGAAAACGAGCACTGTTTTATTAATTCCAAAAACAGCGCAAAACTATGTTGGGTAAATTTGTTTACATTTGTTAAACATTTCTGTTAGATATAGCCTACACACTTTAATGCTGTTCATACTGGGTATGATGACGTATGATGACTTGTAATGGTGTAGTAGTGGTGTACCATTTCTTAGGGGGATATTTTATTCCCCTATGCCTTGCCACTTTTAAGGGACAAAGGGAACAGGTAGGGGAAGGCGAAGGGGTATAAAAAAAGAATTGGAATCGGGCCTTAATAAATTGAATTAGAAGAAACCAAATGCTTAAGATTTGTTTTGATAAGTTTAATAAGTTAAACTGCAATATACAGTAATATACAGCATGGTTCTACGAAGAACCTTTAATATGCAAATAACCTTTCCATTGCATAAAAGATTTCTTCTATGGCATCACTGTGAAAACCCCTTTTTGGTTCTTCCTGGCACCATTATTTTATTTACGCACTAAACGGTCTATGAGTAGCTGTCAAATGATCATACAGCAGGGGTCTCAAACTCCCGGCCCGCGGGCCACTTGCGGCCCGCAGGATGATATTTTGTGGCCCTCTACTTGACATCAAAGTTTAATGTTAGTGTGGCCCGCGCGTTGCTCTGAAAACCATTTTTGGCGTAGTCGTTGCGTGTGCCGCGCTTTATGCCTCACTTTGTGTGTGTGTGTGTGTTTGAGAGAGTTAGCTCGGCCCTCTCTCATGCAGTACAATTGGTGGACACCGCGTGATTGACATGTTCAGACAGTCGAAATGAATGTGGTTTAACGGCGCTCAAATGGCCAATCAAATCAAAGTAGAGATTTACATTCTCTTTTCGCTCGCGCACATGCTCCCGCAGTCTTCACACACAGAGTCTACCTCTAGCGGCCCCCAGGTAATTTGAGTTTGAGACCCCTGCCATACAGTAAGATGGATTCAATACAGGTATGATAAATCTGCAGCATGACACTCTGAGCAACTTAATGCTTGTTTAATGAAATTCGGTTTCAGTTGTAAATACATTGAAATCAATTGTAATTATGTTTAAAGAAAAATTAACATTCTTTTATTTACTCACCTTCATATTGTTCCAAACCTGTATGACTTTGTTTCTTCTGTGGAACACAGAAAGTGAATTTTTGAAGAATATCCTGGCTGTTCTTTTCCATATAATCAAAAGGAATCAGTGAATTAAAGTATTTCATATGATTTGTTAATAATATTCCAGATCTTCTGATGCAATTTGATAGATTTGTGTGAGTAACACTGAAAGGCTCTTGCTAAAATACTGTTGCTATTCACAAAAAAATATTGATGTCTAGCTCACAGCTTGTTCATGAGAGGTGTAGATATTTACTATTCATAAACAACTCTTTCTTTTCAATGAAATGCTTAATGCAGTTCACATAACTGGTCTGAATGTTTTGTTCTGGAATTGCACTGATCTGACTCTCAACTCACTTCCTCGCTGATTCAGTCGTAGGACCAGTTAACAGCAGTCGAGGGGAAGTTTTAAGGAATAATCACTAATTTTGGCCTACACAAAACCATTGTACGACTTCAGAAGATTTACAATATTAACACGTTTAGTTATTTTTGCTGCTTAACTGATGTTAACTGCCTTAGTTCTTATCAGGATATTCTTCAATATTTTGTGTTCAACAGAAAAGCTCACACACACACACAAAACAAACATTTTGGAACAACATATGGGTGAAAAAAAAATCGGAGTATTTTTTATTATAGGTAAGTACACTGGAATATCTTCACAGGTGAAATCCAAAAAACCTCTAACTTAATGGAAAACTCTCACTGTCACCATTTGGAAAGGTGGAAGTCATTTATGCAATGCTAACAACATGTCTGCGGAAGCCCAGCTGTGGTCAGGATTCCTGTGGTGTTTTATGGGTAATGTGCCAGTGAGGCATGAGGCTGTAAATATCATGCCACAGAAGGCCTGATTCCCCTCATAAGTCTTTAGATGACTCCATCTTCAAGTTCAATATCATTTCCAGCCATTTCCCCCTGTGCTGCTGTATAAAGCCCCCCTGATGCTTGAGAAGGCAGAAGGAAAGTGGATTAGGTTTAATGCTCAGAATGTGGGAGTTTATCCTAGATTGTTCACTTTGGAGTAAAGGGGGAGCTGGCCAGCCCTCCATAACTGAGGGCAACTGTAAATTGAAGTCAGCGGGGGACCATATTATCTGGATAAATTCTTAAACGAGTAATGGCAGTGTAGAAAGGAGAACATGCAAAGCCGGTCTGCGGGAGGTGATTGCATTGAGGATTCATCATGTAAGATACAACTACCAATGTGTGCCGAACCTCCTCTCTACACTGCAGGGATTCCCTGTATACACCCCCCCCCCCCCCCCCCCCCCAAAGATCTGTTTCCCTGGTTTTACTATTTATAGGTATGTGTTTGGGTAAGCTTAATATTTTAGTTTCATTCTATAAACTACTGACAACATTTTTCCCAAATTCCAAATAAAAATATTGTAATTTAGAGCATTTATTTGCCGAAAGCAACAACTGGTCAAAATAACAAAAAAGATGTATATATGCAGTGATGGTCAAAATGGTTTGGTACCCCTGGTAAATATGATCAAATATGGCTGTAAAAAATAAATCTGCATTGATTATACTTTTGATTTTTTATTTAAAAATTCACAAAAATCTATCCTTTCATTAAAGTAAAAAAAAAACTGAAAATGAGGGGTAAATCACATTATAAAATAAATGCTTTTCTCCAAAACACGTTGGCCACAATTGTTGGTACCCTTTTATTAAATACTTTTTGAAACTTCCTTTTCCCAAGATAGCAGCTCTGAGTCTTCTTCTATAATGCCTGATGAGTTTGAAGAACACCTGAATAGAGATCAGAGACCATTCCTCCATACTGAACCTTTCCAGATCCTTCAGATTCACAGATCCATGCTGGTGCTTCTTCTCTTCAGTTCAGCCACACATCTTCTATAGGGTTCAGGTCAGGAAACTGGGATGGTTATGGCAGAAGCTTCATTTTGTCCTCAGTGACACATTTGTGTTGATTTTGATGTTTGTTTTGGATCGTTGTCCTGATTAGAGATACAACCACGGCCCACGGATTTTTTATCTTTTGGTATTTGCTAGAATTGCTAGAAAGAAGATGTCCAGGACCTCCAGCATGTGGTACTTTTTATCCTTGTTTGCACTAAACCCATCTGGTAGATGTGCTGCCAAAAACTATTTTATAGTTTCCTCTGACCACAGAACCAGGTCCCTTTTTACTTTCCAGTCGTGTCTGACAACTGAATATGCTCAAGTTTGTTTCTAGATGAGCAAGGAGGATTTTTCTTGAAACCCTCCTATACAACATGTGGTGATGTAGGGGTTGTTTGAGTTTTTATTTTTAGCTTTCTGACCCCAAGACTCAACTAATCTCTGCGATTCTCCATCTGTGAACCTGGGAGAGTCTTTATGCACTCAAACGTTTCTCCTCGCTGTGCATTAGGACAATATACTCACACGTCCTCTTTCAAGCAGATTTGTAACATCTTTAGTTAAATGGAGCTTCTTAATTATTGCCCTGATGGTGGAAATGATATTTTCAATACTTTAGATATTTTCCTACAGCCTCTTTCTATGTTGTGAAGATCAACAGTCTTTTGCTGCACATCAGAACTACAGTCTTGTTCAAAATAATAGCAGTACAATGTGACTAACCAGAATAATCAAGGTTTTTAGTATATTTTTTATTGCTACGTGGCAAACAAGTTACCAGTAGGTTCAGTAGATTGTCAGAAAACAAACAAGACCCAGCATTCATGATATGCACGCTCTTAAGGCTGTGCAATTGGGCAATTAGTTGAAAGAGGTGTGTTCAAAAAAATAGCAGTGTCTACCTTTGACTGTACAAACTCAAAACTATTTTGTACAAACATTTTTAGCAATCCTGTGAATCACTAAACTAATATTTAGTTGTATGACCACAGTTTTTTAAAACTGCTTGACATCTGTGTGGCATGGAGTCAACCAACTTGTGGCACCTCTCAGCTGTTATTCCACTCCATGATTCTTTAACAACATTCCACAATTCATTCACATTTCTTGGTTTTGCTTCAGAAACAGCATTTTTGATATCACCCCACAAGTTCTCAATTGGATTAAGGTCTGGAGATTGGGCTGGCCACTCCATAACATTAATTTTGTTGGTTTGGAACCAAGACTTTGCCCGTTTACTAGTGTGTTTTGGGTCATTGTCTTGTTGAAACAACCATTTCAAGGGCATGTCCTCTTCAGCATAGGGCAACATGACCTCTTCAAGTATTTTAACATATGCAAACTGATCCATGATCCCTGGTATGCGATAAATAGGCCCAACACCATAGTAGGAGAAACATTCCCATATCATGATGCTTGCACCTCCATGCTTCACTGTCTTCACTGTGTACTGTGGCTTGAATTCAGAGTTTGGGGGTCGTCTCACAAACTGCCTGTGGCCCTTGGACCCAAAAAGAACAATTTTACTCTCATCAGTCCACAAAATGTTCCTCCATTTCTCTTTAGGCCAGTTGATGTGTTCTTTGGCAAATTGTAACCTCTTCTGCACATGCCTTTTTTTTTAACAGAGGGACTTTGCGGGGGATTCTTGAAAATAGATTAGCTTCACACAGACGTCTTCTAACTGTCACAGTACTTACAGGTAACTCCAGACTGTCTTTGATCATCCTGGAGGTGATCATTGGCTGAGCCTTTGCCATTCTGGTTATTCTTCTATCCATTTTGATGGTTGTCTTCCGTTTTCTTCCACGTCTCTCTGGTTTTGCTCTCCATTTTAAGGCATTGGAGATCATTTTAGCTGAACAGCCTATCATTTTTTGCACCTCTTTATAGGTTTTCCCCTCTCTAATCAACTTTTTAATCAAAGTACGCTGTTCTTCTGAACAATGTCTTGAACGACCCATTTTCCTCAGCTTTCAAATGCATGTTCAACAAGTGTTGGCTTCATCCTTAAATAGGGGCCACCTGATTCACACCTGTTTCTTCACAAAATTGATGACCTCAGTGATTGAATGCCACACTGCTATTTTTTTGAACACACCCCTTTCAACTAATTCAAATAACTGCCCAATTGCACAGCCTTAAGAGCGTGCATATCATGAATGCTGGGTCTCATTTGTTTTCTGAGAATCTACTGAACCTACTGGTAACTTGTTTGCCACGTAGCAATAAAAAATATACTAAAAACCTTGATTATTCTGGTTAGTCACATTGTACTGCTATTATTTTGAACAAGACTGTATATTCTTTAGTTTCACTCATTGTGATGAATGATTAAGGGGATTATGCTTTTATGCCTCCTTATATTTTTACTCCTGTGAAACAAGACATCATAGCTGGCCATTTTCATGTTCCTTGTCACCCTGGTGTGCTAAAAAATGTAAATATTAGTGTAAATATACTTCAGAGATATTTTACTCTACAATTGTGGCCAACGCATTTTAGAGAAAATAATTTATATCATAATGTGATCTACCCCACATTTTCAATTATTTTACTTAAATGAAAGGTTGGATTTTTGTGATTTAAAAAAAAAAGAAGATAAAAAGGATAAACAATGCAGAATATTTTTTTACAGCCATATTTGATCATATTTACCAAGGGTACCAACAATTTTGACCACAACTGTATATATATATACATACACCTTCAATATTTTCTCACATTATCACCGTTTATTCACTATAGTAATAAAATATGACAAGAACTCAATGTCAAATCAAATCAAATTCATCTCGATAATGCCAGGTAACGTTGATAGAAGGGAATGTAATGGATGAACCAATCAGCTGCCAAATTTAAGTACATAATTAGATAATACCAATTATGGCAACCATTTGCCAAGTAATGCTTCATTTTGTTTAGTCTGTAGTGCAAAAGGTTGCATTAGCCATTGAAAAAAAAAAAAAACACTTAAGCAAAATGTGGTCAGGTCAAAGTGTCTGAATCAATTTGGTCCCAACTTTTTGTTTTACTGGTAGCTCAGTGTATGAAAAACGTTTAGGTATAATATGTCACATTTACTTTATTTTGCTATCCTCACTTACATAAATTAATTATAACTAAAATATATATCTGGTGTCTGAATAGTTTTCGGCTTTACTGTAACAAATTAAGTTGCAAGCGTTTTTTTCCGATCGTTATTATATTTATCACATACCATCTTTCAAGTACACAGCATGGCCATCATAAAAATAAAACTATAAAAAATACTTTATGTAGCGTAAATTTAATGGCTGTCTGGCTAAATTATATGGCATATTTAATTTAGGGCTGTGCAATATATCGATGCTATCGAAATATCCTAAATGTACATATCGCAATATGTATATCGCAACGGCACGCAATATCTGAATATTTTTAATTGGCTACTATAACATTGTGAAAAGTGTATGTTTTAGGTCGGCATTATAGCAGAGAAAAGACTGGGCACATGACTTTTACTTATGTGACTTGCTTGATGTTAAAAAGAGTAAAAACAACTCCCTTCAGTCTCGTGCTGTCTGACACACAGTCACACCGAAACATGCGCACAAGTCGCCGCTCTGAAAGCATGTGATCCCTTCAGTTCTGTTTTGTTTCTTGTTACACACTTAAAACTGTCAACACAGTTAAGCCAAATTTATTTTAAAATGTCTGTCTTATTGAGTATTCATGCTAACTCAGTTGGTTATGCTTTAAGTGAACGATATCAGTCGGGGAAATAAGCTGAATGCATATTAATTGGATCTGTGCATTAGCTCTTAAAGTGACAGGCTGCTAATACAGAAAACCTGCTGCTGTCTGTCAAACAACTGAAGAACAAGAGAAAATCACTCAGTGCTCTTGCCTGAATAACCTTTGTGGCTTTAGCATGTATCAATGTATATTTTATTCATGCGAGGACTACTGTTTTTAGTTCATATTTTTAATAACAAAGATAAATTAAAATAATAAAAATAAATGTTCACCCCTAGTTCAAGTCTCTTTGTTTACCTGAATGTTCTTGATGTTCAGTTTTAGATTGATAAAACTATATATTACCAAGTCAAGCAAAGCGCTTTTGGTATTTAAATATTTGCATTATAATTTTGTTTGTTTACATTGATGTTAAAATTACATTATCAGATTTATGACATACATTTCTGCTAAAACAATGCTGGTCACTTTTAGAAGTTGCAGCGATGCTTTCTTGTCCCAGAAAGAATGTGAAACATAAATAATATCATTCTCAGTTTTTAAGTACTTTAAAAAAATATATAATTTAAATAGATTTTACACTCTAATAGCAATATTGCATCGCATATTGCATTATTAAACAAGATATCTTATTCTTCAATATCGCACAGCCCTAATTTAATCGACATATGGGTCAATGACCACTATTTTTTATGTTCTTTTTTACATATTCAAACATTCATTCAAAATTATGAATACATACAGTGAATATAATAAACATTTTATATGATGAGCATTTTCTAAAATAAAATTTATTTTGACATTTTGGGGGCATAGAGTAAAAGGTAGCATAGTGATACAACTTTCCTGATATTATGATGAAGATAAATGTAAAAATGTATTAACAGATTTTTTTTTTTTTTAAGAAAATGAGAAAACCTTATTAAGGTATACATTTTTATTATTATTTAAAATAAATATATAAATTACTATAATGCTTATTACTATTATTATTTGAAAAATAAAGGCATGCGGTGCCACCAACAAGCAGAACAATACAGGAGGTCAAAATGAAATAACCATCATAGAGAGAACCCCTGCAGACCCTCATGACTGTGTCAAAGTCAAGTAAGTCTCTTAAAATATCGCAGACAATAGTAAGGCAAGTTTAGTTCAGTTCGTAAAAGTGTTATGTGGTGCGATTTAACAACGTAATGTTATTTATAAATTCATTATTCACAAAAAACAACACATATTTCCTACACTGAAAAAGGTATTTAAAAAAGCTTCAATGATTAATGTGTGTCCACGGTGTGTGAGGAAAATACGTAAATGCTTTATGTATTGCATTGAATACTTCTTTGTGACGAGTAATTATTTACATTTTCAAAACCACATGAATCCAACATTCCTTGTCACAATTAAATATTTATAAATAATTAATGGACAAACTAGTTTGTCATTGACCCATAAAATAATATAATAAAATTCCCATATAGCAATTTTTAAAAAAAATATTACATTTATACTTATACCAAATAATCTTTACTGTGTTTTATTCAAAATCAATGTTTTAAATAAGTGAAATCAATACATTTCACAAAAGAAATAAATCTACACTCATTTATTTGGAGTGTATGCTGAAGAGCTGTTAAAATGCTCTGGCTGTTATTAAATCTGCTAAGCTCTTTAAGGTCCACGGGGTCTCGCTTGACTGATGAAACAACCCCACCTCTGTAGGGCTGCACATCTGCTCCTTTTCATGGACAAGAGAAGGCCTGCTGCCCCCAGGAATGCAGGACAGGGACATGCGCTTCCCTTAATGAGGATATCTGTGAGCACTCCGGTCCCTTCTGCCCGTCACACTGCCATGGTTTGATCCGCTTTGGGCTGAAATACCTGCTGGGCTGTCCATCAACGCAGCCTCCCCTAAACCCCTAACTGATGGCCTTTCCTCCTGTTTGATCCTTTGACTTTCTTCTTGAAAGCCCTAAGTAAGCCATCACTACAATATACCAACACAGAGGGGGCTCGAGGGAATTCGGCTTTGGATGAAGAATAAAGATGTTGTAGAGGGCAAGGATTTGAGCCACCTGCATAAATGAGTGTTGGGTGCACGTTTCTCACTCACCGTAGTCTTTCTTGCAGTACTTCTTCATATTGATCTTCAGCTTGCCTTTGGATGCCTTGCAGTAGGATTCACAGTCTAAGTTTGGAGGTTAAAAGAAGAAAGGAAGGGGGAGATGACCAAAAAAAGAAGAAGAACACAATTAAAGAATGTAAAAGAGCACTGAACATTGTCAAAAAGAGAGCCACTTCTGCAAACTACACATCTATCCTAAAGCCTTGGCCTGTTGTGACACCCATCTGCCCAGTTTAATTGTGAGGCTGTAATAGGGCTTGTGAGGCATTCAGCAAAGTGTCCTTTGCTCCTTAGAAAAGCGGGAGACAAAAGGTCCCTCTCGTTCTGCTCTCTGGATGTCTGGACCCTCCCCTGCTCTGATGGGAGCCCTCTGAGGCCAAGCGTATTGTGCCACCCAGCGATTTTTTTTTTCCAGTTCCATGCTAATTTCTCACCCTTGTCTCCTCTGTCAGTGCCATGATGGGGCTGATTAGGGCTTTTTAAATCACGACACCTCCCTCCCGGTGCTGTCAACTCAGCCTGTACGTCTGTCCTAATGCCCCCTCCCCCACCGCAACCCCTAAAGACCGTTTCAACCTTTGGCATTTATTGGTTCGGCACTCAGGGAGGTTGCGGTGAAGGGGGAGCGAGGGTTGTCCAAGCACAAAGGGAGGTCAGGGGGAAAATTAGCAGCACATAAAGTGTTTAAAAAGCTTGTTGTGTGTAAAAATAAAGAAGAAACATGGTGTTTTGGCAAAAAAAAAAAAAAAAAAAAAGCGCAAGGGATTCAATTCCAATTGGGCCTCTCCTACAGTTCTTCGCAGATAAAACGAGTTACGCCTTCCACTCAGATGCTGTGCGAGGACACGGACACGATTAATTCATTAAAAACACTTCTTTCGAGCATGCAGATGTTTAAATGGAGAAGTTTTCTTTCGCCGTTCCCCTTACATTGTCATGGCCTTCTTTTAGTGGATGGATGGAATGAGGAGACGGAGGAGGGGGAGCAAAAAACCTTTCAGCTCGCCTGCATATGAACAAACTTCATTGTTTCGGCCGACCCTCGCTCCATGCCTGCCTTTTACTTTCTTTTGGACTCTCTATTCTCTCCTTGTGAATGAGGTTGCCTGGGAAACCCAGGAAACAGAAAAAAATGCCCGTGAATGCAGTCGCGCCGAAGTGGTTGCGCGAGGGAGTCCAAGGTGGGGTTGGGCGAGTCAAACCGTGCACACTGTAGATTGGAAATGGCAGAGAAACTGTAATTAAATGAAATTGAGAGTCCATACTGTGGCAGCTTCATTTCCATTTAAATGAAGACTGCAGAGCAACTGCTTTGTTTTCCTATAACCCTATTTAATGCCATCACGATACTTCCCTTTGATAGCCATCATTTCTCATTAGCTCCCTTTTAAAGAGGTGATGAGCACCCTGAGATTCCTTTTCGAACATCTAGTCCCCCGCAGGAAAGAAAAATGTACTCATTGTGCCCCCTCTTGAGTTAGGGGAAGTAGGGTTAGCTTGCCGTCCCGTCATGATGCTCCCACAGAGCCCGGTGTCACCTTAATGGATGTTTTTCCTGCTGTCTTTTCAAGCGAAAGCTGTGTACGAGAGATTTTGGCACCGCGTCCAGCGGCGCTGCTAGCGGTGCCAGTGAGTTAAAGAAAGCTGCGTGTAAGTTTGAATGTGAGGCTTGTTTGACACTGAAGAATGAGTGGAGGGCACCGGTTACACGCTGACTGTGGGGACCCCTGTGGGGAAACATTTGTGGATGAATTCTCTCCGTCGCTAGACATTGAGGGAAGTTGTTGGTCTGGAGATTCGGCGAAGGACAGCTAATGAGTCTGCGCTATTCAGCCTCACTCAGCACTTTTGAAAAGCCTTGACATCTAACACTGACAATCTAACCTGCTGGGTCTCTTAATGCTTGAAGACGGCAGACACTGTACTCTGTTGTTAGCAAAAAAAGAGCCTGAAGCTGACCTGGGGTCTGTTTCCAGTTGGACCTCAGATGGAACAGACAATGCTATTCATGCGCACGTCGCAGATCTCGGAACTGTAACAATGAGGTGTGAATGAGTGCACAGGGGGAAGGCTTTCTCTGCACGGAATGAGACTGATTGAGAAACAAATTGCTGCAAATAAAGCATGTAATTAGATTATAGCCAGAGCCCCAAGCTCCCACTGGGGCAGGGACTCAATGGGCAAGCTGGTTCGATTCCAAAGGGAACAGCTTTTTTTTTTTGTTCCTACTCTCAACCTCTCAAAATATCCTTCTCGTTTTCTGTCATTCTTTCATTCCGCTCTAGAGTTTAAAAAAGAGCTGTCTCCTGAATTCTGACATCGGTTTAACGAAAACAGACCAGAAAAGCGTGTGCAGTTTTGGTCACGGTGGCATCAGTCTAACGGGCTGAGAAGTTGAAATGAACTTCATTACTGTAAATGAAGCCCAGAGGGAACATCGCCAACCCTCGAAATCTGTCAATGTGAAATAGGAGAGAGGAGAGGCCAGTTTTAAATTAGACGAGAGCTTTGCATTCATGATGAGACACTAATTCAACACTATTCACTCTCTTTCTGTTTCTCACTCTCTAATTCTCACTTTCCCTCCCTCTGTCCCTCTGTTTTATTTGTTCCTCTTATAATCACTAGGAGACTTGCAGAGTTCTATGGGATCATTTGGTCTTACAAGGGCGACAGTGGTAAAGGGAAAGTTCACCCAAATTTAAATTCTGTCATTATTTACTCATCACGTTGTCCCAAACCGGCATGACTTTCTTTCTTGTCAGAAAAAAAGGTATGGTTGGCGTCTGTCATCACGAGTACAACAACCGTCTCATTGTTACATTTTAAGGCATACCCTTTAGATGTGTATAAGGTACAAAACCAAGTACTTAAAGGTACTGGCAAACTGTTGTACCCCAATAGCTACTTTTTTGTTGCATATTTTACTTTTTCTGACAATGTTCGGTGGAATACAAAAAGGTACATTTTTGAAGAATATATTTCTTACCTACTTTATTATGTCTTTTCAAGTCATGCAGTAGTTGCATAAGGAACATATGGAAATTAAAGTCATAATTCATTGATATCTTAAATAAATTTTAGTCAATAAAATTCAGTTTCAGTGAAACAATTCAGTTGGTTTCTCACACAAATCTAATTACAAACACACGTATTACATTACACATAGTCAAATGGATGACTTTTGATATCTGTATGATAGTTTTATGATAGTGCTTTTCGTCATGTTGGAGCTTGACAGCTCCAGTCCCTATTCACTTTCACTATATGGAAAAGAGCAGCAACAATATTCTTAAAAAATACTTTACTGATACAATCATACAGGTTTGAAATAACATGAGGGTGAGTAAATACTAAACTATCCCTTGAATTATGTAAGTATATTTTATTTGAGCATTCCCATCCAAACATACAGCCTGCATAAAACACAGAAAAAGGTGTCGGAATTATACCTTTAGGGGTACAACAGCTTGTCACTATGGCAGTACCCTTAAAACGACATTGTACCTTTTTAATTCCTAAAAGGTGCATATTATTACCCTAAAGTCTAAATACGTACCTTAAGGTAGAACTATGAACATTTTTGTGGTAAAAAGGTACTGCTCCAGGGAAGGGTTCTGTCCTTTTAAGGTTACTGCTCCAGTGACAAGTTGTTGTACCCCTAAAGGTATACAATTCTGACACGCTTTTTCTCTGTGTGAACAACAGGACATCTCTACAAAATCCATGCCAACAATAACCACCATGTCAGGTTTGGTGACTGTAAAAACAACAGGCCCTGATCTCCTAGTGCAGGTTTGTAGAGACATCTCTGTCAGTCATAGATGAGTGTGCGTCTGAGGGATTAAACAGGGGTCTTGGGAGTGGTGACTCACACCATGCATGACCTCGCCACACAATACGTGTTTTGTCTGAGCCGAGCAATCAGAGGTTTTCGCAATGGCCTCCTCCCCATGTGGCAGAGCTGAAGACATATTAATATCCTCCTTTCTCCTCTCCTCCCTCGACTTCCCTCTGTCCTCCTGCCGTTGCCCTGTTTCATTCTCATAGACACCTGCTACACAGCTGCCTGCCCCACCCTTCTGTACAAGAACGTACAGGTTCTCTCTCAATCTCGGTCTTTCTGTGTCTAAGAGGGCAACTGCTAAAGAGCAAGGGTGGAGGTGCCCTGATAAGAGCATCTGTTTGCAATCATCTATTGGATGAGGTCATATTTTTCTGCCGTATTGCGCTATCCTGAGGTGAGCTTTGGGCCCGGAGTTAAGGCATAATGTATGCAGTCCCGTAGCAGGATTTGTGGGTGGTCCGTAGCGTACATTTTGATGGGGGCACTCAAATATGTCTGTCCTGTGCTCCACCTCTCCATCAGCTTGATTTGGAATGCTGCAGTTTCCATGGAGGGCTGCTCTCAAAACCAGATGGGTCAAACATTTAAAGGGCTCAAAATCAGCGGTGCCCCCATTGCCTGGATTAAAGGTCACACGATCTTTGCAAATAAATTATGATTTTTAAAATAGAGCTTGCCAAACAGATTCCATTAAGTGTTTAGAAAGGTTCTATTTTAGACATTTTCTGACCTTAGAATTAAAATAATTTCACTTTTTGTTTTGTTTGAAATAAGCTTTTTCTAATTTAGTATTTCTATATTGTGCCTGTCTTAGTATTAGCGAAAAAACAACAACAAGAAAAAAAAAACAGTGGTGACAAATAAAATAATTATTTTTATATTACTATAATGTATAGACAAATGATATACAGAGAATTTGTATTTATTACAATTTGTGCAGCACTGTTTTTAACTAAAAAAAAAAATTAAAATGCTGGCACAATGCAGATATCTTGCATTGTAGTCATTTAAAAAAGCATACTAGCGGCATTGCTCTTTGTTTCTGTAGAAAATAAACCACTAAAACAGTGGTGACAATAAACAAACAAACAAATAAATATAATGAATAAATTAATAATTATACATAGAGAAAATGTATTCATTTATATTTGTTTAGCACTGTTTTAACTCTTTTCTACAAAAATACTAAGACAAGCACAATTCAGCTATCCTGCATTTCTACATTTTACACATGTGCTGCCATATGCTTTAGGGTCAGGCCATGACAAATGGAAACACATTGTGGTAAATGGGTTAACCTTTTCCCTCCGCTTTGCCTATTTGTTTATTTTGCATGGGTCATAACACCCTCTATCTCAAATCATTGATAGTCCATTAAGGAAAGACAGTTTTCACAATGAAGTTCTGACATTTGGCAATAGCCAAACTACCAGTCATGAAACAGAGAATTGGTTTCAGATGGGCTAGAGAGGGAGTGAGTGGGTATTTTAGGACAAAAGAGGGAGAAATGCAGAGAATAAAAGAGACGGTAAAAGAAAAATGTGGGGGCAGAGAAAAATATCCCAGAGAAGAATGAAATGAGGTCCACGAGAGAGAGAGAGAATACCAGCAGCTCTGCTGTCAATCTTATCTGTCAGTAAAGCATTAGAGGTCTGCGACGATCAACCAACAGCTGCAAAGATTTTTTTGCACGCTAGAATTCCTCTGTCCGTGAGAATGACGAATATTTCTTCAACAAATACTTTTTCCATACGGGCAACCTAAAGCATGTTCACTCACTATGTTGAAAATACAGAGAGAAAGAGAGAGAGAGAAAAAGAGAGCTGACGGCTCTAGGAAGAAAAGCTGACGGCTCTAGGAAGAAAACTTGGGAAATTAAACATCTGATCAGGAGACACTTAGTCTATAATTGCAAGAAATTTAAGGGAAGTGTTTGTATATTTGCAGACAGTGTTTTACTGTCTGACGCTGAATGAAATCATTTGGCAGACGTTGCAGTTCAGTCTGGCGTTCTGCTTACTTTAGACATATTTATAAAACATCTGTGGCAAGAGCGAACGTGTCAAGGGATGCAATTGTAAAACTAGATCCCCCTAATAATTTCAGCAGTTCCATAATGGGTTGGGGTAAATCAAATCCCACTTTACGCTCAAAATCAGCAAATCGGTAAGAATGAGCCCCCAAACAGCGCTCCATCAGCTCCTCTTTCCTTAGTACGAGACACTTACATCTGGCCTTACTTTTTAATAGATAAGATCTCATATGGTTAATGGCATTAAACTCACTAAAACAATACTCTACAATTCTCATTTAAGGCTTAAGTCAGCAGAACTAACCTGAAGGTTCCTCTGTGCTGCTTGCAGTGGTGGTTGGTGGAGCAATGGGAATTTCTGTTCCGAAAAAAGAAAGCACAATTAGCAAAATACATTTAATTAATTAAATAAATAAATATTCTCAATCAATGTAACAAATGATAAATATTACATTCAAATTAAATAAGGATTATCATTTAAGATCAGTATAATAATAACATATTAGCTTCAATTCAGACAATTTCTTGCTGCTTATTAGAAACTCCATAAGATGTTGTTACAGGTTTCACATAATGAATTCATCCGAAGAGTAAACTGAACAGATTTACAAAACATTGATTCACAGAATGGCACACAATTTGCTGAACTGCTCCATCTGTATCCCTCTTTTGTTGTCAGGAAAAACAGCAAAAAGCTTGTCCAAGACTTGATTCTTTCATTCCTCCTTCCATTGGCCTTTGATAAACGGAGGGAAGTTTACACTCAGTAAAGGCATGCGTGAGGAAAGACCTTTTCATCGAAGTGATTGCATTCATAAAAGTGGTAAAAAAGAAAAAAAGAAAAGAAAAGAAAAAAGAACAGTCTTGCTTTATCGGAACATAAATATACAAGAAGAAAAGGCAGTTAATGCCATGAGGACAAAACAAGAGGATGACTGAACAGCTCAAGCGTACTAAGAGAAATATGAAGAAGAGTGCTCATGTGCTCTGTGGAGCTGGCGCACAAGCATGCAAAAAAGAGTTTTTTTAAGAAAGAAAGAATCAAGTCTTCTGATTAAAAAAAAAATCATCATGAACGATTTTCATCATCTGCTGAGGTCCAAAAAAAATTTTTATGCTCATGCTGAAGTATGTTTCTGTTGCGAATATGCTTGGTGCTTTTGGGCAGTAAACAAGGGTTAATAATAATATGTGACCTTGGACCACAAAACCAGTCATATGAGTACATTTTTTTAAGTTGAAATGTATACACCACCTGAAAGCGGAATAAATAAGCTTTCCACTGATGTATGGTTTGATAGGACAATATTTGGCTGAGATACAACTATACGAATAATCTGGAATCTGAGGGTGCAAAAAAGTATTGAGAAAATCACCTTTAAAGTTGTCAAAATAAACTCCTTATCAATACATATTACTGCTAATAATATATATATATATACATATATATATATATATATATATATATATATATATATATATATATATATATATATATATATATATATATATATATATATATATATATATATATATATATATATTAGGGATTATAGGTAAAGATAGAGCCCCATGATGATATTTTGTCAATTTCCTTTACAGAAGGAAATTGACAAAATATCATTATGGGGCTCCATCTTTACTTGTAATCCTAATGTTTTTTGAATAAAGAAAAATCGATAATTTTGACCCATACAATCTTTGTTAACTATTCCCACAAATATACTTGTGCAACTTATGACTGGTTTTGAGGTCCAGGATCACATTCAGGATGACATGGCAAATTGTAAAGTCATCCAAAACAGTATTTTAATCAATAACGCTTTAGACTGAGCCTGGTTTCTCCCAAGTGTATTTCCTCCTTTCTGGCCCTGAAGGAGTTTTGGTTTCTTGCCACTGTTGCCTTTGGCTTTTGGCTTGCTCAGTTGGGGACACTTAAATTTCAACTATATTAGCGATCTGCTCGCATTGATAATTGAAATAAGCTGATAACATCACTGTTCTCTCCAGATCGGCTGACAAGATGAATCAAATTCTGGTGCATTATTTTCCTGTTAACACTGTGAAGCATTGTAAAAAATTGTAAAATGCGCTATATAAATAAAGTTGAATAAAAAACATACCATATTGAGTGATTTTAAGTAATAAATCTCAATAAAGAACTAGTACCAAGGAAAGTCAATTTTGCTGTTGGCATTTTGGCAAGACTAATTTGTTACTTCCTACATCAGCTCTTACTTCCTATATCAGCTCTAAACATCTTTGGAAACATGTGAATGAGTTTAATACCAGATTAAATTACAGTACAAGCCTGTTACAAATATTTAAATCCTATTGATTTTTGGTTTTTAAAATGGAAGGACAGAATGGTATGTGTAGCCAAGACTTCCATGTGTTAAACTGAGCTTGGCATGGATTGAGATACTTCTTAAATTTATATGGGCTATTAAATATATAAATAATAAAAAAAAAAAACATTATTTCACAATTATGAAAGGAACTAGATATTTTCAATTCAATTACCGGAGTGTCTATCTTTCACAAAATCATGCTTGCGACTTTCCGAAGATATATGATTCCAAAAATGTAAAGGTTGAATTCATTCCTCTAAGCTCCCTGCCAAAAATGTATCCTGAGCGTTTCTTGCCTTGCTTAATATCCAAGCATTGTTTCATTGATAAAAGCACCTATTTAATTATTTCAAATGCATACACCAGTGATGAATAATATGTTATTGATTTTTTATTCCTTCCCATGCGGTGAGGACATTTGTCATCTTTAAACAACGATTTTAAGAAATATAAAAAATGTCAGTCTCGCTGACTTGGGCCATTAAGTAAAGAAAACTGAATTTAAAGAACGGCAGGTGGTAATCCTGTGGAATGACAGGAGTTAACAAGACATGGTTCCACATTTTTTCCACTGTGAAATGCAGATTTTCTTGTTCCTCCAAAAGAAATGGATCCTACAGTCGTTTCTTCTAATTTTTCAATGCATATTATCGCTCATTGGGGATTGAAGTTGAAAAAAAAAAAATCTTGACATTGAGTGATCCACATACTTATGCAGGGGGCAATGGGTGATCGGCTCTGCTGGTAGCCTTTAGCACAACGGTTGCATGTGATACCCGTCACACCGTCTTTACAGGGGCATTGGCCTGTGGTTTGGTTACAGGTTTTGCCAGCGGCCCCCACAGGATGGCAATCACAGGCTGCGAGGAACAGAAGAAAAGAGATAAAAGAACACACGTGTGGGGAAACGCACATACAAACAGTACATACATACAAAAAGCACAGATAAACAATAAAAGTTGCTTTAAGTGCCCAAGTTTGGGGAAACAGATGGTGAAGATTGGTGAAGCATTTGAAAAAAGACTGTGTGTGAAAGTGGTGACCGGTCTCTGGTGACAAGAGCATGCACACACACAAATTCAACACAAAACATCTGTATGATAGTCAGTAACTTTACATGAGGAGTGGCTTGAGAAAGTCTTTTTTTGCTCAGTATGCATTAAACAATAAACACATTGAGGCATAACACTTCTATCTATCTATCTATCTATCTATCTATCTATCTATCTATCTATCTATCTATCTATCTATCTATCTATCTATCTATCTATCTATCTATCTATCTATCTATCTATCTATCTATCTATCTATCTATCTATCTATCTATCTATCTATCTATCTATCTATCTATCTATCTATCTATCTATCTATCTATCTATCTATCTCTGTCTGTCTGTCTGTCTATCTTCTGCCTTCTAAAGAAAATAGCCAATCGGTGATTGGTAAAGTCATTACATCACTACAGCTGCTGTTAGATGCTTCGGTTCCTATAGAAACAGTTAGTGTTCTTAGACGCACGCTTAAAACTGCGCAAGCTCATTAAATTGGTCCAGCCTGAAAAAAAATGCATTTTTTTGGTCAAGATTCGAACATTTAGAAACAATTATTTCATGTAGATATATGAGACAGTTTTCATTGGTGATTTCAAATATGAAATTTAATCGCAAGCTTGGCAAACAGTTTTGGAGAATCGGATGTTTCCCCATTCAAAGAGATAGGAGCTGCACAGAAATGCCCAAGAGCCATTTCAAAGATGGCTGCAGAGTGAAATGGCTTAAAGGGACTTTGATTAAACACAGTACACGTGATTCATCATGAAAAATACCCTTCACTGAAACAGTTTGGCCAAAGAACAGCAGGCCGGTTTCCCAGAAGCGACACTTGTCTTTATTGAGCTGCAAGCCAACAGCTTCTAATCATTGTGAGACCACTTGAGTTCTTTGTCATGCATAGACATGTCATGTATATGGATGATAATGTCATCCAGGTCATTTTCAACCCCTGACAAGCTTGTTAGGATGATGGTCATCATCTTCTGAAATGCTGCAGGCGCTGAAGCCAATCCATAAGGAACATGGCAACAGTCCGTTGTGAGTTATAAAGGCTGTGAGGCCACGACGCATGCAGTGCCACTTGCTAGAAAGCATTAGTCAAAGCAATGGCAGAGAAAACAGTAGAAACTTTTAGAGCATAGATAGAGGATAAATAAAGAAGACCTTCTGAAGTGAATCGATGGGTTTGTGTAAGAAAATGATCCATATTAAAAACTTTCTAAAGTAAAATATCTAGCTCCCGCCAGACCATCTTCCATATTCACAAGTCTAACGCCTTTCGCAGTTCAATAAAAAAAGTCTTCACTATAAATGGCACTTTGTTATATAATACAAAATATATAGGCCGGTATTTTTACATGTACAATATTTCCAAACACATTTTTGGGACCACGCAATAAATATTAAAATTGGCTAAATATCTTATAATAAAAGCATTTTCTTCAAATATGTTTCTACAACATGTGGTTTCTTTTTTTCATCAGAACATGAAAAATGAAACACATGCTTATGCCAATAATGTCTGTCAGATTCCCCTCCTCTTGGGAGGTCTCTCTCTAACATATGGCTCAGCGTCTCTCTCCACTTCTTAAACCATGTGAACTGATTGTATTGCCTTTGTGTCAAAACTCTTTCAAGTCCATTTTCTTAAATTCCCACCATGGGTAGTTACATTAAAGTTATTCTGAAACAAATCCCATTTACTCAGTATTCCCCCCACCAGCACTGTAGAAGTGATACTCTGTCAAATGTTTTGCACATTAAAATGAGTAAATTGGCTCATATATTTTATGAGAAATGAAGCACAGAGAGTTGAGCTTAAAATGTATTTCTTTTAAGCCTGTGCTAAGAGCAGTGAAGTCCAAGGCTGGAACTGCACACTGAGGCAACCACTCCCTGCATGACTGTCTCTTGTCACTTGTCACTCTCTCATCATCAAAGCCAAGTTTATGTCTCGTCCTTTGGAGTTGTCATTATGTGGAAAGTAGCCATGCTTAGTCTCTCGTGACAAATGTACAATAAAACACCTTAAAGACTCAATAAACAGCTCAGCTGACTAATCCTTGCTAAATGAAACAGCTCCACAGCCTCAAACGTGAAGTCATTTTCAAAATGTAATTTCTTTCTTTGGGGAAATTAATGACTTAAAATGGGAGCTCTTAATTATCAATTCAAGAGGGGAATTTGGTTTCTGCTGCAGTATTTGAGGCATTGTGAACGGATCAATTGAGGGGATTTACTCATAGCTCATTGATCGTGATGCACCAATTCTCAAGCAATATTCTTAGTTCAGTAAAAGTTCAGTTTTTATTGAAAGTGGGGTTTTATTGATTACTATAAAGATTTGCTCAATTTCTTAAAGAAAAAAAAGTTACACTGAGGCATTTACAGTATAATGAATGAGTACAATCTTTAAACATTAGTAGTATAAGCACAAGATGCAATCAATATGTAAAAAGGAGTTTAATTTTAATACGACAAAAAATGCTTATTAACCCTTTTTGTATGCCATGATAATGCAATGCCATAAAACCTAAAACCCTAAAGAGACTGTAAAAATATAATACACAAATATAAAAAAATAATATACAAATATTAACAAAAATAATAACTTTTATAAAAATGATGTGCTTCACATTTCTGCTTTAAATCCTTAAAAAATTGGCAGCGTTCACTTCCATCACAATTACCTCAACATACCTCAAGAAAACGAGGGATGACGAGTGATCTATTTTATCTATAAGGATGTAATTTTTTAGTGCTGTCAAATCGATTCATCGCAATTAATCGTATTCAACATAAAAGTTTGTTTACATAGTATAGGTGTTTACTGTGTATAATTATTATGTATATATAAATGCACATGCACATGCATGTATATATTTAGGAAACATGTATATTTATATATATATAATATAAATTATATATATATCCAGTATATACATGCAAAATGTCTTAAATATATACATTAATGAATGTGTATTTATATATAATAATTATACACAATATATATATAGATATTTTATACACACAAACTCAAAAATCATGATTAATCGATTTGACAGCACTAAATGTTATGTGATAATCAACATTATACCATGAATGTTGTCGAGTGAACTTTACTCAGAATATTGCTTTAACAGCTCAGTGAATGGGGAAATTATCAGTGAGTGTTAAATAATGCCATGTATTCTCATTGCGTGGAAAAGACCTGCATGACGATTCTTCAAAATATAATTGTTTTCCATCCACAGAACAAAGAAGGTCATACAGGTTTGGATTTACGTGAGAGTGAGTAAATGTCTGAGCATATGAATTTATGTATATCTTCGTCAGTTTAAACTTTAAACCAATGGTACTTCAGAAAGAAAAATTCAGTCAGAGAACATCTGTCTAAATCAGATAACCAGTAAATCAACGTAAAACACATGGGGTGCAGGTGTATTTCTCTTTTTAACATTTTAGCTTCTGCTGCCTGATAACAACCTGTCTGGAGAGTGTTCAAGTGGTTGTCCACTTAGAGTGAAGTGGTGGTGTTACACCAGATTCCTGAAGTAGATATGGGTCTACTTGTTCCTCTCCTCATCCACTCACTCTCACTACTGCCATGTCCCTGGTTCAGAAGTACCAAGCTGAGAGTTTATTGATATACAATTTTCCTTTACAAAAACCACCCTCACGTCATTCCAAACATGTATGACTTGCTTTCTTCTGTGGAAAACAAAAGGAGATTTTTTTTACTTTCACCTTTCCACTTTTCCGAACCTATTACATGGCTTCAGAAGACAAAGAATATCATAGTTCTTATCAAATATCAAATATAATTTCTGTATTCCACTGATGAAAACAACTCAAGAGTAAAGGCCAAAAAATGAGTGCTTGATAAGAGCATTTAATCCATTTGAAAGAGATTCGCACGCGGCAGCTTTACTAGAGCAGATTGCACAATGTGAGAAGTTTAGATCCCTGCCAATAGTTAATAAAGCTGCTGTTTGAAGTCTGAGCTCCTCTCCTCCATTAAAAACATCATGTTGAGAGTCGGTGGGGTAATTTGTGTGTTTTTGGAGGTGGGCCAGCTCAGCCCAGGCTCAGTATTGTAGTGATTATAGTTTCTGCTGGCCCACATTAAAAAAAAAAATGTCTGAAGCTAATAAAAGGAAGAGAAAATGAGAGCCATTTCACTCTAAGCACCATTGTTGATATCTTTTGAGTGTCTGTTGCTGCTTTAGTTTGTTTAGAGTGTTTTTGCATTAGGATAATTTGATTAAATTATGGATGTCACTCCAAGCACTACAAATGCATTTTGTCAACAAAGTTTTTGCCAGACTTGACAATCTTATGCACAACATTCTCTTCTAACTGAATCCAGCCACAAAATAAGTATTTTCTTTTTAATCTAATACGAAAAGTGAGGTCATGTGAAACAATATTTTCAAATCCCCGACAGAAGAGGTTATTTGTGGTTAATGAATGCAGTTTTGTGACACTACACGACACATGTCGAAATGGAAGGCGTAATAGTGTGACCACAAGTACCACACAGCTCTCGCTGCAAACATAATCTCTACTAGCGTGCTCTATACTAACCTTTCTTAGCTTTTCCCAGAACCCTGATGGAGGATGGTGGGGAAATTAGTCTTTTATTTAGTCTATTTGTATAAAACCCATGGCAACCACACATTGAAGGCACAATTAGATTGACTGGCCAACGTCTTTCTGCTTGGGATCCCATCAGACGCTGATGTCATCTGTAGCTTGCTTGTTCTAAGAGTTAGCAATCCTTATAAACTCAAACATTTCATATAATACTGAACCGAGATTCCAAGCTAACCAAAAATGGATGAAATATTTAACAGCCCACCCATTGGGGTTACAATAGTCCAGCGTGGATGACAGTTCGCAGAGCAGCACGCACTTATATGATCTAAGTGTGGTTTACTGTATTAAAACAAAATGGCTCATTTAACAAATCAAATCTAGTTCAAAAGAGTCACTCACTCCTGTGGGCAGGAGAAACGATGAAGCAAATGTTTCCTAAGCGGAGCAAGGGAAATTATGGCGCAAACAACTCGAAGAGAAGAACAAGATGCACCTTGCAAAGCAAAGCTGCCTTCACTTTGTGTGTTTACAGTGTGGTTTATGAAGGATGAAGCCACAAATCAGAGGGCTGAAGCCTCATTAGAAGTTTAACCTAATACAGACTCTCTGCGTCTTTCATTATGAATTTTAAAGGGTATGGTTCCAGTTGCCCAGTGTATTTCGATGAATCGCGTAACAGAAAGTATAAAATAAATGTGATGCTTTCATTGAGTTTAGTTTACCTAGGGTGATGTTTCTGGGTTTAAAACACACAATGCGACTTTAACAATATTGTTATGATCATGTTTTTATCATTTTATGTTATGTCTTTTTTTATTACAATTGAAGTCAGTGGTCACCAATATTCTTAAAAATATCTTACTTTGTGTTCCACTGAAGAAATAAAGACATAAAGAGTGAATAAATAATGAGAGAATTTACATTTGGGAGTATCCCTTTAATGCATATTATTTATAACCATCACAAAATGTATGAATTCTGAATACTCATTTCAAGTATTCAAGTATTATTTAAATGTATAATTATATATTACACATAAATACCTATTCTTATAAGTGACCTTGAACCACAAAACCAGCCATAAGGGTAATTTTTGCTGAATAAATAAGCTTTCCATTAATGTATGGTTTGTACCCAAAAAAAAGAGACTAAAAAACGAGATAAAATAATAAATAAAACTATAAATCTAAAAAAAAAAAAAAAAAAATCTATTTAAAGCTATTTTTTTTAAAAATCGAGATATTGAAAAATTGCCTTTAAAGTTGCCCAGATAAAGTCCTTAGCAAGTCATATTACTGCTAATAATATATTTTTTATATATTTACGGTAGGAAATATATCTTCATGAAACATGATATTCACTTAATATCCTAATGATTTTTGGCATAAAAGAAAAACTATAATTTTGACCCATGCAATGCATTTTTGGCTATTGCCACAAATATACTCATGTGATTAATGACTGGTTTTGTGGTCTAGGGTCACATATTTTACCTTTGGACTATATATACTGTATGTTTGTTTATATTTATTTATAGAAACATACCCAATATCTCCGTGACTCAAATGTCTATATTTAAAGATGCTGCAAGGGTAACCTTATGCTAACCCTAACCCAAAATTACAAATGAAGATTTCTTTGATTTTTTTTTAAAGTTAGAAATGTGTTGGGTATGAGCCATTGAACACTAAGCCAGGAATTGAATTGAATTGAATTGAATTAGAGCACAGTAAAAGAGCAGCACATACCGTAAGTGTTTTTCTTGAAGTAGATTGTTATAGTATCGTTGCCACTATTTCACTGCTCTGATTAAGAATGTGGTGACTTGTCAAAAGAAAAGAGAAAATATGTGGTGAACACATTAAATTAATGAGTGTGAGGGGACTGAGACGCTTCATATTACAACATACTTACACCTATTTTCATTAACTTGCAATACATCGTTTATTTAGCTTGTGAAAATGTTTTCTTTGGCGGGAATGAAATATTATGCATCATATCATTTGTCACCTTTCTGTAATTACCACTCATGCTTTTTTTTGTACATCTGTTTTGATGTAACTTAATACAGCTGTATAACTTGGACAGTGTTTGATTGTAATTATATTAGGAGCTCTAACTCTGGCGAATTTCAGGATTAAAACGAACAAACTGCCTTGTTTAAGTTACAGATTTTGTAAATCATGATGAAATGCGTTTTCAAGACTATTTAAAATGAAGCAACATTCGATTTGAGGTAGTCAGCTCAGATTAACAGGAGGTCTCTTTCTCAGATGAAAAGTGCCAGTGTTTTCCTGTGTTTAAGACCTCAAGAGTGCGTAATGTAGGAGACCTGGAGGGAACTGACATAAGTATCCAAACAAGTAAAACAACTGAAATATACAATGTGAGGGGGAAAAAAGAAATGTATTGAGCGTGTGCCTATAGAGTGGTGTAGGTATGATGTCAAAACCCAGAAGACTAATTCGCATATGGTTCCCTAGAGATTTTCCTATGGGGTTTTATAATGTGGTTTTTCAATATATGAGTGAAATAAGGTCTGTGGTAAACTTGACGATACTTATATATGTTTTGTCCTATAACGTAAAACTGCACATACAACAAACCGTTCTAATCTAATTACTTATTAGGAGCATACATTAGGAACATAAATTTTTTAACTCTTCCCTTAAATAATCATTTTTGAACAAAAGTAGACTGTTTTATTCTAGCTTCATGCATTCTTTTATTTTATCAACACTTTAATGTGGGTAAGTTTCATACAAACAAACTAAATAAAAAAAAAAAAACGTTTTGAGCAAAAAACTATTTATAACGCTTTTGTCAAAGGCTACATACAGATCAGATTCAGAACGATAATCAAAACATAGATCGAGTCCATCAGCACCCCAAAAAATTCACAGTCCTATACCTTATCCTGGATCGACATTTCGTTTGGTAATGTTCGGCAGTTTTGATTTATATGCTATTTAATGTTGACAATCGTGTTATTTTACATATGCTATCACTTGTTTCTGCTTCTTATTAACCTGTATTTTGATCAGGAGATTCAGTACCAGTGGCGTAGGCAGAATTTTAATTCTGGTCGGGCCTAGGCAAAAGTGAGCGGGCACTTTTATTTGTATAATAAACTGAGGGGGCCTAGTCATCATAGTGAGCGGGCCTGTGCCCGTCAGGCCCGTCTGCAGGCTAGGCCCCTGTTCAGTACTCTTTCAGAAGATGTGTAATAGCACCCCTACCATGACATTTTTTTGTCAATGGCAGCGAAAGCAACCACTTCAAAATTAGCGTTTTCGATATGGCTGTGTGTAATTTACAGTGTAGAGCAAAAAGTTCAAGTATTGTCAAGGTGTGTTTACCACAGACCTTGTACTGGAAAAAACAAACAGTTGAGAGAACCCGTCTATGTTACGAATTGGTCTTCTGGGTTTTACGTCATCCCTGCAGCACATATGGTAGTGGGGCTGATAAATGTCCCTAACACAAAATATCTCTAAAGTCTGAGGCAGTTGAACCTGAAGATTAATGACTTTAAACAGAACAAATGTGGATGAGAGTTGCGAAAGAACAAAAGCGAACGCATGCAAGCAGACAGCAAACATTCAGGTGAATAAAGCACTGGGAACTTTCCCTTTTCAATAAAATCAAAAAGTGCAGAAGATTCGCCATCTTCATCAAATCATCCCTTACAATGAAGTATCTGCATTAGGAAAACTTCTATGGCTGTGGGTCACAATGATGCATTTTTTAATCCAGAATTGATTTCCCCCAATTTTTCCATCCAGCAATACATCTTTCATAGTAGTACATGAATATTTGAAACTATTATTAATAATTCTGTAACAATCTAAAGTGTATCGCAGCTATTTTTAGCACGTTATTTTTTTAATAGTTTTCCTTGAACCATTAGTGAATTCCATTTGGTTTGTTGACCCTAATTCCAAGTGCCTGGGAAATCCTCCATGGCCTCTGTCTCAAATCTCAGGGAAACAGAAGAGTTCATTAAACTTTCCAAGCAAAGCAGATCATTTTAATAAAACTTTAGAAAAAAGGGACCAGGGTCATCAGAGACCTGCAGGATTTTTCACCCTTGATTTTAATTACGGAAGCCTTGCGAAAGTGGAAAAAATGAAATGGCAGAAACGAAATGATCTAACGGCAGCTTGACTGAATCACTTCCTGTGATGGAGTTTCTATCACAAAACTTTAAAACAACATTGCAAACCTTTGGCCTTTTTCAGACTCATCTTTTCCATTCGCACACTATTAGGGAAGTGTGTATAAAATTCTGCAATTAAATGCATCATTTGACCAGCCAACATATCCCAACAAAGCAAACATCACCAATGAGAGTAATGGGATGCTGAAAGAATCAAGTCTTGTCCACAAGAGAAAGGAAGTGAAAACAAAAAGAAGTTCTCTTCCCTCAATAAGACACATAGCATGGGGGTTAGCGAAACACACAGTCGGATGATGAATGTCTGTTTGCATTCCAAGTCGACAGGAGAATCAAACGAGAGCCCAGAGAGGGGTAAATGTCAGTCTGGAGTATGGTAGAATGGATATGTTGGTTAGGTTATGCATTTTTGTAATGCCTTTCCATGCAGAGAATATTATTATATGCTCATTAATCTTTTTCATATTCATCAGGTGTAATGTGAGTCTGAGAACTAAAAACAACAAGCATTCACTTTTACATTAATTCACTTTGTCTTTTCTTTTTTTCATGAAAACTGTGCCTTAATCATTCAGGTTTAATTTTATAATCAGAATTGTTTTTAAATATTTTTAAATATTGTTTTTAAATACTATAAAGATATAAAATACACCACAAAAACAATTGGTTAAATTATTTAATTGCAAAATTAAAAATAATTGTAAATATAACATGCCATTGAAATGTCACTTCTATGTTTAATATTAATAATAACTTCTTTACATCCTCAACTGCCTGCATATGAACAAATATGCCGCAAAAAAATTATTTAGTTATATTTACAAGATTCAAATCAAACTATGCCATAAAAATATATAAAAATATCATGTATAAAATTCAAATGTAAAAAATATGACAAAATAAATTCTATTCAAAGTTAAAAATTCAAATATACAAAATAAAAATTAATTTTAGTTTAATGCTACATAAAACAATTGCATTTGCCTATGACAGCAGGATTCAGGCTAATTGCTTTGTTGTGTGGATGTTGTAAATGAGGACTCATGCCGATGGTATTGCGGGAAAACAAACACCTTCTGTTCAGCTCTCAAGTATAACATTCTCGCATGATGCAAAAACATTCCCCACCGTCTTGATTGTCAGATTGATGGATGCTTTTATTTATTTACCTATTTATCTGTTTGGGAAAACAGAGTCTTTAACTTTCAGCACATTTTACCTAGAGCTAAAGCTTGAAGTAAATGATCCTAAGCCGTCACGGACAGCAGCAGAATGGACCTTGTTATGAGGAGATGCTAAGGGGTGACGGGAGGCTTGTTTGCACAAAGCTTTTGCTCCTGTCATCTTGCCCCGCGGCAAAAGCTTAGGCAAAATACCCTGCCTTTTTGTCTCTTTTCTTCTGGACAGCTCCCAGGTAAGCGTGCTGTCGCCATCCAGATGCACACCTGTGGAAAGTTGCGTTTCGTTCTCTTCTTGTCCATCCTCCCCTAACCTCAGTTCCTCTCACTCATCTGACCTATAACAAGGATCAGTTCACACCTCTGCTCTGTTTGTTTGGCTTGTCCTGTCAAACCATCCCCCAAATGAATCCCAATAACTCTATGTCAGAAAGATGTAACCTTCCTCCTCCACCCCTCCCCCACCCACATCCCTGTCCTTGGGCTGCATGCTGACAGAGTCTCATGGGGGTGGAGGAGCACAGGAATGTGCAAATTCTTCCTTTGGACCTGCTGACTCCCTCATTTGAGGGGTAACACATTAAGAATAGTCACCAGCTCATCTAATTGGTTTCTTTGTGGTACTACATGATTTTTTTGTGTGTGGAAAATAGCCAGCTAATCACTTAGCGTCAGCGCTTTCTGCCTTCCAAGCATCAAGTGATAAGTTGCAGACTTTGGGCCCTTAAGACCAAACCCAGTCGCCCTTTGCACCCATGGAGAGTAGATTCAGTACCCTTCATACCTTTGCAGGCCTTTCTGTGAGAGATGGGCTTAGACATGTCTCTGTAGTAGCCCTCTTTGCAGTAGTGGCAGTGGCGACCTGCCGTATTGTGCCGGCAGTTCAGGCAGACTCCTCCGCTTTTCCTCCCAGAGAGTTTGTAAAGCTCCATGTTAAAACGACAGCGCCTTGCATGGAGGTTACAATTGCAGGCTGTGGAGAAAGAAGAAGTTTTTAAAGTTAAAACAGCACATCCTCTATTACAGCCAAGTGCAATCAAATCAGAAAATGCAAATACAGACACAAAATCTTTCTGTTGGGTATGAGTGCAAATTTAAGGACTTTTAGGACTTTTTTTAATTTAAGCAAAACACCATAATGCTTAAAAAAAGAAAAAAAGAAGAAAAGAAAAAACATGGTGCTACATGACGACCATCGTCCCTTCACTGGCTCTTTTGGAAATATTTCTAAAAAGGCTAATATAACAGAATATATAAAAGATTAATACAATATGTTTTTTTTTTATTTTTTTTAATTTTTTTTAAGAAATCTCTTAAGCTTAGCAAGGCCTTAGCAAAAATACAATAAAAACTCTAATGTTGTGAAATGATTCAAGTTTAAAATACATGTTTTCTATTTAAATATTGTTTAAAATATAATCTATTCATTTGTTGGCAAAGCTGCATTTTCAGCATCATTACTGTAGTTCAATGTAAAAAATTAATCCGTAAAATAACAGAAAACATACTGCAAAGCGAACATTACCCAGTAATTTTACAAACATTCCTGTGAACCCTAAAACGGAAGAGTTTTCTGTTTCAAAATACATGTAAAACATCATACATCAAACATCATTATTAAAAAATAATTACGGAAAATTCTGTCAAATTAATGCAGTACATTGTGCCCTGTTTTTTTTCCCAGAAATCATGCTGATTTGGGGCTCAAGTTGCATTTCTTATTGTTAATAACGTTAAAAACACATGTGCTACTTAATATTTGCAGTAGCTCCCTATTAAACATCATATAAATGTTAAAATCTTGCTTATTACTTACAAAGCACTAAATGGTTTAGCTCCCCAGTACTTAAGCGAGCTCTTAACATATAATACTCCATCACGTCTTGTGTGGTCTCAAAACTCTGGCCAGTTGATAATCCAAAATATAAAAATCAACTGCAGGCGGTCGATCCTTTTCCTATTTAAAACCTAAACTCTGGAACAGACTTCCTAACGTTTGGGAAGCAGACTCTGCCAGTTTAAATCTAGACTAAAAACGCATCTCTTTACTATGGCATACACATAGAACATTATCAATTTCTGTAATTCAAATCAATTAAATGATTGTTAGGCTGAATTCACTAGATCAGCCGGAACCGGGAAAACTTCCCATAACACCTGATGTACTCGTTACATCATTAGAAGAATGGCATCTATGCTAATATTAGTCTCTCTATTTACCCCGAGGTTTACTGCATTCAGCCGAATCCGGGCCGTATTCAGATCAGATGGTGGACCTGCGCCTGGATATTACCAACGAATCCCTGAAATGTCTAAAGAGAGCGTGTCATTTCAACTCCCCCTGTAAATGCCGCATCGACATGACATCCTCGATAAACCAGTCTCCAGCATGCCGACTTCAATCTTTCGAATAATCTTACGATTATCTATTTACCTAATATGACTTAAGACCTGCAATGTTGCCAGAATTATAATCATAATCTGTTTGCTCTGCGGCCGGAGGAGAACCGGCACCCTGACTGAGCCTGGTTCCTCCCAAGGTTTTTTTTCTCCATTCTGACCCTAAAGGAGTTTTGGATTCTTGCCACCGTCACCTTTGGCTTTTGGCTTGCTCATTTGGGGACACCTAAATTTAAACGATATTACTCATCTGCCTGCATTGACACTATATGATAATTGAAATTAGCTGGATAACATCACCGTTTTCTCCAGAGTACAGCCAAATCAATTTCTGTTGCATTATTTTCCTGTTAACACTGTAAAGCTGCTTTAAAACAATGGGACTTGTAAAAAACGCTATAAATAAAGTTCATTTGATTATTTGAAGAATAGAAGTTTCAAAAGAACAGTTTATTTGAAATTGAAATCTTTTGTAACATTCTTAATGTCTTTATTGCCAAATTTAATGCATACATTTATTTCATATTTATTTAATTTTACAGCATCAACTGAAACACATCTTCAGGTTGATATTATTTCCAACGTAAACTATAAAGATTTAAGCACACAAAGCTATATTAACCTTGAGACATACACATTAAAAATGAACTGATTTTATTTTAAATCTTTTAGTTATTTTTCAGAGTTCTGTTGAGTAGCACCTGTAGGCACTCTACATGCTTAAAAGTCATTAGATAGTCAAAATCAGGAATGAACTAACGTTTTCTAATCATCATATAGTAGAGATACAGGCCTCAGTTGGACAGCTGTGTCTTTACCCACTGCAGCTAATGAAGTGCCAGGGAATTAACTTCTGGTAATGAGGTCAGTTTCTGAGCTTTTTCTCTGACCAGGACTGCTCTTTCCCAATGATGCCAAACGATATCAGACAGGGCCTCCAATTACCATTCCATTCCCAATTCTCACCATGCACAGGAAGCTGTGCTCCTGCTTGTTTACTAATGAATAAAGTTGCTGCCACCAAGTTTAATTACTGTCTGATGTTTATTCATGACTGATTTGTGTGCAGACATGTTCTCTTTCATTAAGTCTGGGTGAGACATTGGTGTGGCTCCTCCTCATGTATTATTCAACAATAAATCCCAGCCCTCCTACCAAAATGCTATTGGGCTGTTCAAGCGCAGGCAACTGTTGGCAAGTCATAGCTGATGCACATTCTCCGAGCAACTTCAACAGAGTGTTTATTTGGTCTGATGCTAGGAGACTTCAAGACAAAATAAGCATTTTGATGAGAGGGCATAACAGCTTACAAAACCAAATTCAGTATACAACAACACTGGAAAAATGGCTTTAAAGTTTTATTTTATAATTATCCGCTTGTTATGTCGTGATATAAGGAACGCCGTTTCTGGGTCCAAGCCTCAACTCGTTTCACTTGAAAATGCCATCGACACCCGTTTATGAGCGCCCGCTATTTATTCATATTAAACATCAAACTTTTAAAAAGTTTAACATTTTAAATACTTACAGTCTACACAACAGTCTCTGTGCTCACAGCGTCACATACATTAATAATTTAACGATTTAAAAAAGATGAATCACTGTCTGGCCATTGGGAATTTTGGTATGGAGAAAAAGGTTATGATTATAGCTTTTTTTGTAGTATCACACCACATTGTGTGTGTATATTAGCACCGTTTGTAGATTTTCTTGTGTAAGATAGAGCATTTGGACCCGGAAGCGCTGCCGTGTGACGTCAGCCTTAACAATTGGATAGTTGAATACTTTTTGATGCCAAGAACCCCAAATATGGACCCCTTTCTAAAATAAAGGCAGCTTCATATTTACCATGCATAAAAGCCAACATTTTAATTATGAAATTATTATTTGAGAATTATTTACTTTATATTGGTAGCAAAAACTTTATTCCCACTATTGAGTTATGTATATTAGAGGAGCATTGGTAGCATATTATTTTACATTGCTGTTTTGCATCTAGGAACTATATATAACTATATAAATGCACATACTGAAAAAAAATAGGGTGCAAATTGAACATGTTTTAATAAAACTTTTGGGTTACACTTTATTTTATTTTATAGGTGTTATTGTTACAGTGCAATATTACCAGAATATTTAAGAGCTGAGTAATATTAATTAACATGTACTTACAAAAGGGTTATGGTAGGATTAGGGTTTGGCTGAGGGTTAGTTGCATGTAATTATGCATAAATTACTGTTATTACTATGGTAGTTAACATATAACATATGTAACAAGGATACTGTAAAATGGTGTTACCAAATGTTGTACTGTATTAGTCTTTTTCATAACAGGTCTTTTGTTCCAAATAGAGAGACACACACACTATTCACTGAAGCTATTGGATTATAACAAACTACATGCACGTTTGTTTTTATTACAAGAAATTCAAGCTATGAACAGAATAAAATAATCACAATATAGGGCCAGATTTACTAAACAGGGCGAATAAGCGTGAGAGCCTAGTTCCCAAAATACACAAAAAAGGGAAATGCTCTCAGCGTGATCTGATGATGCACAAATGAAAGAACACAGATGCAGTCGATTAATTTCCATAATGACCAACACAATCTACCAAGAGCAGTGCAAATTAGCGTCTGGTTTAAGACATGTTTTTTTGGGGGCAAGAGCAAATGCCAGGAAATAGCACAAACCTTAGTAAATCACCTTGTATGATTCATTTAAGTACTCTCTTCCCAGATTTTCGGTATAAAAGGAAACCTCGTAAAATTGCATAAGCTATCCGATCAGCCGCAAAAATAAATACCTTTTCATCACTAATTTTTTACTGTCTTTAGTAAATCATGACAATAGCAACAACATATGGTTTGTGCAAGCTGTTTTTTAATTTGGCCCTAAATCTCATAATTTCGGTATTTAGACAAAGGGGAAATGTTGAGTTCTTAATTTTAACTATATGTGCAGTTACTACATTTTGCCTTTCAGGGTATTATATTTCCTTGCAGTTTTGGTTTTAGTCAGCATGAAATGGAGGTTGCGATTGTCCTATTTTCCCTTTTGTGATGTACATCTCTGAAAAAAATTAAGAGATCACTTAAAATGGATTCCTCAATGTTAAGTGGTCTCTTCATTTTTTCCAGAGTTGTATATCCGAGTGAAACGCCTTCTGAAATGAGACAAAATGTTGGGCAGGGCTTGATTTCATCCTTCGGGAATTTAATGGATTGTTGGAAGTTGGGCGTTGCAAACAAAATAGAGACAGAAACGAGACAGAGTGCGATAGCCCCGCCCTCGCGCCAGAGCACATGACAGGAAGAGAATGTTTCAACGGGGGAGTAAAGGTTAACGTTTTTGATTAAAGATTATGAGGGAACATGAGTAAAAAAAGAAAAGAATGAAGTGCATGAGGTGCAATAAATCCTTCATAATAAACACTGCAATATTACATAAAAAATAAGAACGGTCATGACGACTTTAAGGAACAATCAGATTTTCATTCTGATTTTGACACTTAGTCTTTTGCCTGTTTAACGGAGTACAATTATATGTATTTAGTAGAGCGACTTAACTTTCTTTTAGAAAAACTCCACTCAATGTCTCCTAAAAAAATACTCTTGGCTCATCGCCACAGATATTCTACTTGCTGCCAAAAAATATTAATTCTTGGAATAGGTTTTGAGATGCCTGCAGGACATAAAGAATGATAATTTGACCTGTCCTAGAAGTGTCTCCTCTTCAAACTTACTCCATGCACGGCTTGTTTGCTTTCAAATAGGCATACTGTTGGTATTAATTCTGCCTGCTTGTTTGGATCCCAGTGGAAACTGATCCTTCCTACCCTCCAGCTATGGATTATTCACTTTTGCTAACAAGGCAAATGCAATCCACTAATGCGGCCTCTGGCTTTTTAAAATTTCGACAGACTTTCTGAACATATTGATAAACAGAAAATCCAAGTAGTTTTCTCCGAAAATCTAAATTGTACCACGTTTTATTACTTTTTGAAGGCACACAAATTCCTTATATTGCTATTGGAGAGACATAAAACTGAGAAAACTAATCACAAAAGCATGTTTTACCAAAGTAATGAGAAAAATATGTTATTACAATGACATCACCACAAAACCTTTTAGTTGTATTCTTTCTTTCTTTCTTCATAACATGATTTAAAACAATCTGTGGTAAAAGAAGTGATGTTTTATTTGGATTGGACAGCGTGCGCTGTCTTAGATCGTAATTTGTTGCAGTTGCTACAGTCAACATGCATGCTGCAAAAGGAATAAGCAAAAATGTGGTTTAATTTCTTATTAATAATTTTTTTTATGAGCATAGCAGTGCACATAGAAGAGCATAACACGTTGTAGCATCACCATGAACCATGCACCTACAGAATTTATTTTATGAAAGGAAATTGCCCTGTCAACATGTGAGGCTATTGGTAGTATTTGGCTCATGCTGTTTCCTCTTGCCCTCAGTGATGAAAAAACAACTTCAACACACATAGGACAGCTGGGGAAAGCTGTTTTGGTGCTCTACCACATCTGGTTTCCTCATTATAAAGATTGTGATTGTTGTGATACGACCCTGTCTTTATGAAAACATGAAGCATACTCTCTGCTCGCACCTGCTCTTTTACAGGCATGCAGGATTCAGGGTGGCTGCCTCTCAATGGGAGCGAATACAAAGCGGCTGTACATTATGTCGTCCACCCACAATCAACTCACTGTCAGATGCATTTTGTTTCCCTTCACTCTCAAAAAAAAAAAAAAAAATAGAGTACAAAATTGTACCTTTTAAAAGTGCAAGTGGCCATCACCGGGGTGATACTTTTAAGGGAACATTTTTGGACCTCTAAGTCAGGGGTAGGCAAGTTCTGCTCCAAAGCCACCACTGTATAAAACTCATGGCTTCCATCATGCATTGCAGCATTAAGTATGTCACCATTGTTGAGATTCTTATGCTGATTCTTGATATCTGTGTGCGTCTAAGCTTTTTTCCCCCCTAGAATTTATTTAAAAATCTAAATTCAGAATGTCTAATCTACGGTTGGTGTATTGTTGGTGATTATTATTTATTAACAATTTTAGTCAGTGATGAGTTTAGTCAAACACATTTCTTCATGAAATTTTTTTGTTTATGGCTTTTTTGATTTGAACAGATTATGTTTTGTTAACACTGTAACAAAAACCACAAACTTACATTATAAAAGGCAAGAGTCAAACTGGCCAAATAAAGGAAACGCTGATCACCATAATGGTGATCAAACCTTTTCAATAAAACATCAACATCTAAACCTGTTAATTCCCAATAAGAGATGTCTTTCAGGGTTAGAGCCAAACTCTGCAGGACACCGACTCACTAGAACCGAACTTGCTGCTCTAAGTAGAGGAATAATTGTACCCTAAGGACCAATTGTGTACCTTTAACTCTTTCTCTGCCAAACACTGAATTTTCCGTTATTTGTGAGAAAACATCCAGGCCAAAAACAGAATTTTCCGTGTTTCCTTGTTTTTACTGTCGGACGCTAGGGGGCGCTATTATGCATCTCCTGAATGAGTACTGAATCTCCTGATCATAACACATGCGTATGTAATCATATGCATATGAAAAATAACGTGATCATCAACATTAAGCATCATACAAATCAAAAGTGTCTAATATTAGTGAATGAAATGTGGACCCCAGGTTGAGCTACAGGGCTGTGCAAGTATTAGGGGTGTTGATGGACTCGATCTCCTCCATCTGTGTTTGATCATCATCGTTCTGAATCTGATCTGGAAACAGTATTTCACAAAAACTTGATTTTCTCAGCTTTTTGTTCAAAATGTTGCTTTTTTTATGAAACTTACTCATATTTAAGTGTTGATAAAAAAGGAATGCCAGAAGCTAGAATAAAATGTTTTGTTGTTGTTGTTGTTGTTGTTGTTGTTGTTGTTGTTGTTGTTGAAAAGAAGAGGGTCAGCTCTTTCTTTTGATATATTGCATACTCAGATATTCATAAAACAAAATATTCTATGGGATGTTAAATATTTGGTGAAAATGGTCAAAAACCCTGGCAGTGAAAAAAAATGTTTTAAACGCTGGCAGGGAAAGAGTTAAAGGTACAGTTATACACTTTGTTCCCCAAGAAACAAAATATTACCTCCACTGTACCTTTTTTTCTGAGAGTTTACTTTTGCTTCAGGTTTGCTCATTTTGCCCTTCTTTCATTTACATTTTGCATCTCTGACCCCCACTCTCACACCTTGTTCGGCCTGCATGCGTTCCCGTACCTTTGAAGTGCTTTCAGACTCAGTAATCTAGTCCTGTCATCTGCCTTGAAAGCATGATCATAATTTAAATGTTGCCCTGTGTGACGGAAGAAGATTATGGAAGCTTTTGGAAGTGGGAGGAAAAGCTCAACCCTATGGTGGTACTTCTTAACCACAGAATGGAACAGCATCTGTCTTAAAAGAATGAAATATTACTTAGACAGCCAACCAGGCTGGTGAAGCGGAATACTTGCAATGGATGAAAACCCTCATCAGTGAAGCCGACAAAACAAGCTATTCTCACTTGTCGCTACACATCCACTTAGCCGATAAACCCCAGGCAGAGATAAGGGCTTGAGATGACTCTTCTGATTGACTGGGTTGAGGAGAAAGCCCAACCAGATGCGTTTCGTCTCTTTCCCCTCTTTAGTTTGGCTTAGCTCTCAGAGAGGTTGATAAACATGTACAGCCGTGAGGAAAGAGTGTAAGGCGATAGCTTTCGAGCGGAGCTAATTGGTTTTGTTACTGCGTTAAGAATGTTCTTCGATTTTTCTTTGCTTGATGTTATTTGTTAGCGTCTTTTTTCCACTTTTTTTTGTATTTTGTTAGACATTCTCACAATTGTCAAAATCAGAATGATAATGATGATTAATTCACTAACCTAAATTTTGTGTGTAATAAAACACATTAATGAATATACAGTATATACAGTACCGGTCAAAAGTTTGGAACATTACCATTTTTTATGTTTTTGAAAGAAGCCTCCATTTATTTGGTTAAAAAAAATACAGAATATTATAACAATTTTAAATACATTTTCTGTTTTAATATACTTTAAAATATAATTTATTTCTGTGATGCAAAGAAAAATTTTCATCAGCCATTACTCCACTTACTTCAGTGTCACATGATCCTTCAGAAATCATTCTGATATGATATTCAGTTATTATCATTTTATCAACTGGAAACAGTTGTTCTGCTTAATATTTACATAAGCAGTACAGCTGTTTCCTACACTGATAATAAATATTCATATCAGAAGGATTTGGAAGACTGGAGTAATGGCTGAAGGAAATTCAGGTTTGCATCACAGAAATAAATTATATTTTAAAGTCTATGAAAACAGAAAACCATTATTTAAAATTGTAATAATATTTTAGATTATTGTTGTTTTTTATGTATGTCCGATCAAATAAATCCAGGTTTGATGAACATAACATTTCAAATTAAAGCATAACACTAAAATTATGATCTAAGTTATTCAACTAAATATACAAATAATATTTATTAATTAGTTCTGTCTTAATTCTATAAAACTATTATACTGATCTGCCAACATTGTCGTTCTATGATAAATTAAAATAATAATAATAATAATAATAATAATAATAATAATAATAATAATAATAATAATAATAATAATAATAATAATAATAATAATAATAATTCATTACATTTATATAGCGCTTTTCTAGACACCCAAAGCGCTTTACATATAGAAGGGGGAATCTCCTCAGCCACCACCAATGTGCAGCATCCACCTGGATGATGCGACGGCAGCCATTTTGCGCCAGAACGCTCACCACACACACCAGCTGATTGGTGGAGAGGAGACCGAGTGATTAAGCCAATCAGGATATGGGGATTATTAGGAGGCCATGATGGACAGAGGCCAATGGGCAAATTTGGCCAGGATGCCGGGGTTACACCCCTACTCTTTATCGAAGGACATCCTGGGATTTTTAACGACCACCTCGGTTTAACGTCTCATCCGAAGGACGGTGCTCTTTGACAGTATAGTGTCCCCATCAGTATACTGGGGCATTAGGACCCACACAGAGCAGGGTGAGCAAAATAAGCTGATAACATCACTGTTTTCTCCAGAACGACTGTACAGCCAAATCAAATTTTGTTGCAATATTTGTTGCAATTTTATTGCAACAGTGTCCGGTTTAACACTGTGAAGCTGCTTTTAAACAATCGTCACTGTAAAAGAGCTATATAAATCAGGTTGATTGATTGATTGATTGATTAAAAATACTAATGTTTCCAAACTTTTGACCAATACTGTATATGTTCTGTATGTTTCCTCTATTTTGCTAGCTCCATGTCACTAATAGTCTTTTCTTCTCACATAATCACATTATTTCAACTCCAATCAATACTTAATGTCCATTCATATATTTGTTTTGTAATGTAGGACTCTTTGACAGTGTTTATTTGGTAACAATGACTGCCTCTCTGTACAAATTACAATTTAAAGATCCAGCAGAGTCATCTCCGCTAGCAACCACTCACTTCCTTCCTTTGCAAAAAATGGGGGAGTGAGGATTTCCTCAAACACTCTTGAATTAGTTGGCATAGATTAATATATATATATATTTTTCATGCAGCTGCATTTGGTTGAAGTTTGCATATCACCCCGTTTATTAGGTATGAGTGTATTTAGGATAAGATTTTTGTTAACCTGACCTTCAACAAACGTTTATGTGTTAAACTCACACACTTTATCAGAAGTAGTTTGGGCAATCTTCTCTGGTCTTCCTGAATAGGCCGAACCAATAAGCAAGGGGAGATTAATGCTCGCTCTTTTACACTCTTTGTAAAAGTGCGCTGTATAAACAATGTCAAACTAGAGGCAATTGGTAATTCTCCTCAGTTATCAGGGATATTAGTCCAGCACTCAACACTTTTGGCTTTTTTTTCACTGAGCCTGTCAGACAGAGGGAAGATAAAAAACTACGTCACCCCTTACACATAATTTGGAGATTACAGCTGTTGATTCAACAAATTGAATGAGGGGTGTAGAAAGTATCAGATTGCGATGATTTTTACCTCATATTGTGATAAATATGATTTTAAAACTGATGTAATTTTAAACCTAGGCATAAAAAATAGGGATTAAAAAGCCAGCAGAACACGAGGTGATTACACTATTCTTTCTTTTTCATCAATGAAACAACACGCTTGGTGAAGCGTTACCAAAATGGTGGTGCACTACATCAAATGGGGGTAAAAACAAACCCGCATTCCGTGACTTAGAGCTAAAGAATTTACTCACATCCTTCAGAAACAGAAACATTTCAGGCATGTGATGTCTGTCTGTTCTGACACCATCTCAGGTGTGAGGCTTGACCTTCAGTGTCAGAAATCACCAGTCATATGTCATGAACTCCAGGGCGTGAGATATTTTCTGTACCGGGGGTCAGTACCAGCAGCCCGAACTAGACTCCATACCAACACCTAACACCGGCCCATCAGAGAAGGAGTTATGCCGAGGGGTGCTATCCTTGCTGGACTTTTAAACAAACATTGAAGAGGACCCATCCATAGCTAGTTTAGTTTTAATCTGTGTGTGCCCTTTTAAGTAATGTGATTAGCCCCTGAGCCGCGTAAGACTTAATGAAAAAATATTGGATATCACCACATCAGCCTTGTTTTGGTTTGGTCTTCTTTCAGCGAAGTTAGCATGGAGAGTGTGCTTGGGTGGTTGAGTGTGTGTGTATGTGTGTGTGTGTGTGTGTGTGTGTGTGTGTGTGTGTGTGTGTGTGTGTGTGTGTGTGTGTGTGTGTGTGTGTGTGTGTGTGTGTGTGTGTGTGTGTGTGTGTGTGTGTGTGCGTGCGTGCGTGTGTGTGTGTGTGTGTGTGTGTGTCCCAAATGTCCCCACAGTGTAATATAAACCTGAGATCAAATTGTGGGTACCAGTCAGCGGTCCACACAATGTAAATGATTCATAAACATACTAAAAGATGTTTTTTTTTTATTTTTATTTTTTTATGTAGAAATGCAGAAGCTTTCATGTGATAGGTTTAGGGGCAGGGGCAGTGAAGGGGAATAGAATGTACAGTTTGGACAGTATAAAAACCATTACGCCTATGGAGAGTCCCTGTAAACCACATAGACCAACATGTGTGTGTGTGTGTGTGTGTGTGTGTGTGTGTGTGTGTGTGTGTGTGTGTGTGTGTGTGTGTGTGTGTGTGTGTGTGTGTGTGTGTGGAATGTAAGAGTACATGTGTGTGCCTGCACATGCGTTTTTGCGGATGTTGCGTCAGTTCAAGGCTTTTGCTCTGGGCATTAAATCAATACTGGCTAAAAAGTTTCCCCACAGAATATATGCAATTTCTTCATCACTGAGACAATGATGAATGTTAGCATGGTGGTTCAGTGGTCAGCCAAAGATATTCAGTGGTTTGGTTGCAGAGACTGAGAGTAATAAATTCAATAAAATCGAAGCTTGTTAACTTCATGCAATATATTTTTTCTGACAGTGTCAAACTTTTTTCCTTTTTTTTTTATCCGTCATTATTTACTCACCCTTATGTTGTTCCGAACCTGTACGACTTTCTTTTTGAAAATGAAACAAAAAAGGATGCATTTTTGAAAACTCTACTGATCACTTCTTTTCATGCCATTAAAATTAATTAAAAAAATGTTTTTGTCTTTTTTGTAGTGTTTTAGATGTTTTAATTATGCAAAAATATTAAGATTAAGATTTTTTAGCTATATATATATATATGTATACACTCACCTAAAGGATTATTAGGAACACCGGTTCAATTTCTCATTAATGTAATTATCTAATCAAACAATGGCAGTTGCTTCAATGCATTTAGGGGTGTGGTCCTGGTCAAGACAATCTCCTGAACTCCAAACTGAATGTCAAAATGGGAAAGAAAGGGGATTTAAACTATTTTTAGAGTGGCATGGTTGTTGGTGCCAGACGGGCCATTCTGATTATTTCACAATCTGCTCAGTTACTGGGATTTTCACACACAACCATTTCTAGGGTTTACAAAGAATGGTGTGAAAAGGGAAAAACATGCAGCATGCGGCAGTCCTGTGGGCGAAAATGCCTTGTTGATGCTAGAGGTCAGAGGAGAATGGGCCGATTATTCAAGCTGATAGAAGAGCAACTTTGACTGAAATAACCACTCGTTATAACCGAGGTATGCAGCAAAGCATTTGTGAAGCCACAACACACACAATCTTGAGGCGGATGGGCTACAGCAGCAGAAGACCCACCGGTTACCACTCATCTCCACTACAAATAGAAAAAAAAAGGCTACAATTTGCACAAGCTCTGATGGTAGAGTCAGAATTTTGCGTAATCAGAATGAGAACATGGATCCATCATGCCTTGTTACCACTGTGCAGGCTGCTGGTGGTGGTGTAATGGTGTGGGGGATGTTTTCTTGGCACACTTTAGGCCCCTTAGTGCCAATTGGGCATTGTTTAAATGCCACAGCCTACCTGAGCAGTGTTTCTGACCATGTCCATCCCTTTATGACCACCATGTACCCATCCTCTGATGGCTACTTCCAGCAGGATAATGCACCATGTCACAAAGCTCGAATAATTTCAAATTGGTTTCTTGAACATGACAATAAATTCACTGTACTAAAATGGCCCCCACAGTCACCAGATCTCAACCCAATGGAGCATCTTTGGGATGTGGTGGAACAGGAGCTTCGTGCCCTGGATGTGCATCCCACAAATCTCCATCAACTGCAAGATGCTATCCTATCAATATGGGCCAACATTTCTAAAGAATACTTTCAGCACCTTGTTGAATAAACACCACATAGAATTAAGGCAGTTCTAAAGGAGAAAGGGGGTCAAACAGTATTAGTATGGTGTTCCTAATAATCCTTTAGGTGAGTGTGTGTGTATATATATATATATATATATATATATATATATATATATATATATATATATATATATATATATATATTGCGAAAGCACCATAAAACTGTTGTATATTTACCTTGTGGGCTATATTCCATTTATAAAAATTATAATAAAGTGGGTTTGCTTGAGAAACAGAGTGAAATTGTATTAATTCCTCAGTGAAAGTCTTGACGATAGTCTCACCAAAAGCAATAATATGATTTAATTTGATATTATATGATGAGACTTGGGATATAGTTGTTATAGCCCTACAAGTTGCATCAAAGACTTAGAAATGTTCTCCTTTTGAGTAATATGATTTGGGAACAACATGATGGTGAGTAAATGGTGACAGAATTTACATTTTTTGAAGAGTGCATAAAAATGCTGATGAACATTTGATGACTTTGCAATATAATTTTATCTATAATTGTTCAGAACAGACTATTGCTGTGGGTATTACTAATACCTAGCACATGGATCAATAATGTTTCAGATGTCTCTCCTTTTCTGTACTACTTGTTCCTGTCTTTGGAGGCTCTCTGGCTGACTGCCATATGAATGTGATGTTGACAGACCGCTTGGTGATGGTTAAGCGCTTGGTTTGTGTCGGTTTCATTTGCTGCTCTCGTTTTGAAAATATAAGGACCACACTGGATCCAATAATCTTATTCACACTCTCTGGAATTCTCGTTTATATGGAAATTATCACTTCACTCACATTGCTGTTTTTCTCAAACAAATGAATGTTTTACTTTTATGGTTTTTAATAATGGAAAACATTTGTTCATTATTATTGGAGAACACAACAATGAAAGATACACTGTGCTTGTTGTGCTCTCCTGTCAAATTTGATTTACTATTCCAGATTTCATATCACAGATTGTAACTGCATGCTACTCTTGCTGTTTGCTTCAGTTAAAGCGGCTTTTGGAGCTCAGCTTATCTGCTCAAAATAGAAAAAAAGTATGAAGAAGTCATAAAACACTGCTCGAATATGCTTCAGATATGTAGTGGCCTACACATAAAATTGTTTATTTAATTTATCCAATATCTAAATTAAATTATATTGAGTCATATGAGTCATACATTATTATATACAATTTTGGTGCAGTCAAAATTAGCGTTAACGCATGATATTCATTTTTTCAGTTTAGCAGGTTACTAATATTTATTGGAATTAAGGCAGCATCCATTTTTTTCTATTCAAGCTATTGAAACTATTCAAGCAACAATACAAAAGAGAACGAAACTGTCTGTGATTGTCCTGTCTATGTGACACACACACGACGCACATACAGAATGATGTCTTCTGTGCACAGAAAGCCAGCCGGTATCGAGTTCTCTTTCACGCTTGAACAAACAATAACACACATAATTATGCTAAAATGTCCGTTTTGTAGAGTATTCTCATAAGAGCAATCTTAAATTAGTTAAATGTCTTAAATTAACTTAAAGGGGTACTTCAGCACTGGGAAGATGAATCTGTATTTAAACAGGGTCATTAAAGCGTTACTTCAGCGATTAGCATATAGCATATGCCCCCCCTCTCATCATGAGAGCTCATCAGCTCATTTATGACGTTAAATGTAATCTGACTCCTAATCTGAGTTAGTGCTGTGAGACTCAGCCGGCAACTCGATCGTTATATTGAACAGACACGTTCAGTATTTAATGTCTGTTCTCTAACTCAAACTCAGTCACTGTAATCTAGTAGTGGTGGCTTTGGGAACGGCCTCACAGGGCAGCAAAGAATTCTGGGAATTGTAGTCTTTCATCCCCATGAGACAAAAATACATTTTCTGTCTTTTCTCACTCTAGAAGGCACCAAATTCAAAAATAATTTCACATTTCTACTACATTAATGACCCAGTTTAAATACAGATTCATCTTTCCAGCGCTGAAGTACCCCTTTAATCTAGTAGAAATGTGAAATATTTTTGAATTTGGTGCTTTCTAGACTGAGAAAAGACAGAACATTTATTTTTGTCTAATGGGGATGAAAGACAACAATTCCCAGAATGCTTCGCTGCCCTACGAGGGCACTCCCAAAGCCACCGCTACCAGATTACTGAATCACTTTCACTTTCCCACCGCGACCGCGCTCATTTTCATAAAATCAGAACAGTTAGAGAACAGACACTACAATTAAAAACTGAACGCATCTGTTCAATATAATGTGATTTAGCCGCCGAGCGAGTGTCACAGCACAAACGCTGCAGGAGTCAGATTACATTCTTCGTAATGCATGAGCTGAATAGCTCTCGTGATGAGAGCTGAGGTCCATGGTCACGACATATATATTCACAGCGCGTGTTCAGTCGGGCCCGTTTTCAGTTCATACCTTTGGAAGCTTAACTTTTAATAGGAATTAATTTGAGAAGTTGAAACACTTACTTTGCTCCGCTGGCCGCTCCGTTTACATGAATGCCTGCAGCTGTGAGCTGAGCTGTGTGTGATCTCCCACCCCCAATGTGCGGGTTAAAAACATGTGGAAATAGCTCCCTCAGCTGGCTGTAGTCTTTACCCTCTGGCCAAAAATAGTAGTAGTAGTACTTTATTGTTCAGCCTAAGCTGAAAATTGATCTTTGGTCTCGCCACACAATCACAGAACAATTTACGGTACACAACATACAATAAATACATCTAACAATACAATACATCTACAATGACAAAATTAAAATATTCACATTTTGCTCCGATTGCTCCGATAACGCAAATTGACGGTATTTGCGACATCTGAGTAATTTTTCCCAGAAATAAAATGCATAAATCTCTCGTCTCAGGGGGATATGAGGGAGTACTGATAGAAAACCTTATGCTAATCGCTGAAGTAACCCTTTAAAGAGTTGTGAGAAAATGAGATGCGCGTGACAGTGCAGCAGATTCGGCTGTGGCATATATTAAGGTGACAGCAACCTAAAAAAACAGTTTCTGTGATGTCTGTTATTAATGTTAATCAAAGAACAAAGGTTACAGAGAAATCAGGGAACAGATAAATTTTAGCTTTAATCAGGATTAATCTATTAAATGTATTATGCATGTAAAGTATTGGATAACATTTTGTTTCTGTATATTGATTATATATGAAGGCCACAGGTAATATGATATTATGATGGGTTTATGTGAAACTTCTTAAATTGAAAGTTGAAACTGACAGCTTTCAATTATACTGTAATGTTGAATGCCTATGATTAATGTTTTAAAAAATATAATTCATAGAGACATCAGTACCAGTATTAGTAGTTATTAGTGCTACTGGCCTTCATTCATAAAGCAAATATTTACATTACATTACAACAAATACAAACCCGATTCCAAAAAAGTTGGAACACTGTACAAATTGTGAATAATAACAATGCAATTATGTGGAATTTTCAGCTTTCAATATTTTATGCAGAATACAACATAGCGGACATATTAAATGTTTAAACTGAAAAGAAAATGTATAATTGTAAGGGGAAAATAAGTTGATTTTAAATTATATGGCATCAACACATCTCAAAGTTGGGACAAGGCCATGTTTACCACTGCATGGCATCCCCTCTTTTTTTTTATAACAGTCTGCAAACGTCTGGGTACTGAGGAGACAAGTTGCTCAAGTTTAGGGATAGGAATGTTGGCCCATTCTTGTCTAATACAGGCTTCTAGTTGCTCAACTGTCGTAGGTCTTCTTTGTCACATCTTCCTCTTTATGATGCGCCAAATGTTTTCTATGGTTGAACGATCTGGAATGCAGGCTGGCCATTTCAGTACCGGGATCCTTCTTCTATGCAGCCATGATGTTGTAATTTATGCAGTATATGGTCTAGCATTGTCATGTTGGAAAATGCAAGGTCTTCCCTGAAAGAGACGACTCCTGGATGGGAGCATATGTTGTTCTAGAACTAGGATATACCTTTCAGCATTGATGGTGCCTTTTCAGATGTGTAAGCTGCCCATGCCACAACCCCAGACCCAGAGATGCAGGCTTCTGAACGGAGCGCTGATAACAACTTGGGTTGTCCTTGTCCTCTTTAGTCCGGATGACATGACGTCCCAGTTTTCCAAAAAGAACTTCAAATTTTGATTCGTCTGACCACAGAAAAGTTTTCCACTTTAAATGAGCCTTGGCCCAGAGAAAATGCCTGTGCTTCTGGATCATGTTTAGATATGGCTTCTTTTTTGACCTATAGAGTTTTAGCTGGCACAGTAGATTATGTTCACCGACAGTGTTTTCTGGACGTATTCCTGAGCTCATGTAGTGATTTCCATTACAGCAGCATTTCCATTGTGATGCAGTGTCGTCTAAGGGTCTGAAGATCACTGGCATCCAGTATGGTTTTCCTGCCTTGACCCTTACACACAGAGATTGTTCCAGATTCCCTGGATCTTTGGATGATATTATGCACTGTAAATGATGATAACTACAAACTCCTTGCAACTTTTCTTTGAGAAACTCCTTTCTGATATCGCTCCACTATTTTTTGCCACAGCATTGGGGGAATTGGTGATATTCTGCCCATCATGATTTCTGAGAGACACTGCAACTCTGAGAGGCTCTTTTTATACCCAATCATGTTGTCAATTGACCTAATAAGTTGCAAATTCCAGCTGTTCCTTATATGTACATTTAACTTTTCCGGCCTCTTATTGCTACCTGTCCCAACTTTTTTGTAATGTGTAGCTCTCATGAAATTCAAAATGAGCAAATATTTGGCATGACAATTCAAAAAATGTCTCACTTTCAACAATTGATATGTTATCTATATTCTATTGTGAATAAAATATAAGTTTATGAGGTTTGTGAAATATTGCATTCCTTTTTTTATTCACAATTTGTTCAGTGTCCCAAATTTTTTGGAATCAGGTTTGTATTTAAAATATACTGTCCTTAAATAAGTTTCTTCATTAATTTGGAATAGGATGAATGGAATTATATATACACACAATATAAAAAACTTGTGATTAATTACAAAAAAGTGTAATTAATTAGTTATTTATCCGCACTATAAATATAAAAAAGTGCAAAAAAATATGTTTTCAAAATACTTTAACTTTTTTTAAAAAGCAATATTGGATTTTCCCCAAGACCCTGCCATTTTTTGTCAGTCACGCTATCATTTTTTCGACTAGAAACATACCTGTCCAAGATTATTTATTCTTTATGTAGACAGCTGTCTGCACCTTTGTGAAGGAAAATGTAAACATTAAAAATTCCTCTTAAAAATATAAACAGCTATTAGCCAAATCATGACTCAAAAATGGAATGCTTTTAATGAGTCCTGAAAAAAAAAAAAAAAAAAAAAAAAAGATTTACAAATCACATGTTTAGAGAGTGAGGTACCACCTCTCCTCTCCTCCAATCCCGGAGTGAACGAGTGTTAGATTTCCAAACTATCACCTTGGCATGAAATAAACAAATAAAAGATTAGAGGAGTTGAGGCAGCCAGGAAAAGAACATATTACCATCTGAGTCTTTGATCAGACGAACTGGTGTGGACACACTGGAGAATAACAGCGGGGGGGATCACGTCCCACACGTCAACAGTATACTTCTAACAGGACACACATTTCAGGCAGTGCCTCTCTTCTCCACCCAGCATGCTGAGAGAACTGAAGAGCGTTGAAGCTTTTGTTTCCACCTGTATGTGAACCCCAGAGTCAAACGGATCTCACTCAAGCCTTTTAAATCCTAATTCAACACAAATGCGAGCGCTGTCAAACAGGGAATCACTCCACAAGACAAAAACTCAAAACCACGCATGACAACCCAGCTTGGCTTTGTAAGAACACCCTTCATTTTGAGGGGAAAAAAATATTTCGGTGTTTGCTGTGTGTTAAATTATGGCATGAACTTTAAAAGCTCTAATTGGGTTCAGCCTACATGCTTATCAACATAAACTCCCAGATGAGTAACACACTGACATTTAAATGAATGAACTGCAAATGTGTACGTTTTTTAATGACAACCTAACAGCATAACCTTTTAATTTGATTCCAACTCCTGGGATGATATCTGCTGCATTATTCATCACTGGCTGCAGAATGCCGGGATTATGACTTATGTACCTCCGGTTCTTCATAATTATAAATTCATTCACATGGGAGCCCAAGAGCACTGCTGAGCCTGACTGCTGTTAGTTAGTAATAAAACATGCTCAGTTTTGGCAATGAATTTAAGAATATGTGAATTTTGGAGGTTTTGGAGTGGCTCCCTCTTTCAAACCACGGTGCATACAAAAACATATGCTTTAATACACTTCCAGCCGCTGGCTTAACATATCATATCAACACACACATTTCATCCTAAAATATTTCCTTCTCAAAATCTTCCAACCTCCAAAAGATGAGGTGAGCTGAAATGAGAGAGTCCCCTGTCTAGGTTTGTAAAAATATTTTATCTTATACTTATCAATAGTACAATAAGTAAGAAATCATTTATATTATTTTGTTAACATAATACTGAATAATGTTAACCTAAAACATGCTTCATGTGGCAATGTCTAAATTTTCTTATGGTATTCAAGTTAAAAGTACTATTAAACCTCACTGTCACAGTAAAATCAATGGCAAGGAGAAGAGGATCTATAGTTGCAGCAGTAGAACTTTAATAAAAAAAAGCAAAATACTCAGGATAACAGGAAAATGATGCAAAACAGAAACCATCCATTAACGCAATCAGAACAGACAAAACAGAACAACTGAAACTGAGGACTATATACACACAGGTCTATATATATACAGGGAGTGCAGAATTATTAGGCAAATTAGTATTTTGACCACATCATCCTCTTTATGCATGTTGTCTTACTCCAAGCTGTATAGGCTGGAAAGCCTACTACCAATTAAGCATATTAGGTGATGTGCATCTCTGTAATGAGAAGGGGTGTGGTCTAATGACATCAACACCCTATATCAGGTGTGCATAATTATTAGGCAACTTCCTTTCCTTTGGCAAAATGGGTCAAAAGAAGGACTTGACAGGCTCAGAAAAGTCAAAAATAGTGAGATATATTGCAGAGGGATGCAGCAGTCTTAAAATAGCCAAGCTTCTGAAGCGTGATCATCAAACGATCAAGCGTTTCATTCAAAATAGTCAACAGGGTCGCAAGAAGCGTGTGGAAAAACCAAGGCGCAAAATAACTGCCCGTGAACTGAGAAAAGTCAAGCGTGCAGCTGCCAAGATGCCACTTGCCACCAGTTTGGCCATATTTCAGAGCTGCAACATCACTGGAGTGCCCAAAAGCACAAGGTGTGCAATACTCAGAGACATGGCCAAGGTAAGAAAGGCAGAAAGTCGACCACCACTGAACAAGACACACAAGCTGAAACGTCAAGACTGGTTTTTCTAAGGTTTTATGGACTGATGAAATGAGAGTGAGTCTTGATGGGCCAGATGGATGGGCCCGTGGCTGGATTGGTAAAGGGCAGAGAGCTCCAGTCCGACTCAGACGCCAGCAAGGTGGAGGTGGAGTACTGGTTTGGGCTGGTATCATCAAAGATGAGCTTGTGGGGCCTTTTCGGGTTGAGGATGGAGTCAAGCTCAACTCCCAGTCCTTTTTATAATAAAAGTTATAAAATGTAAAGACCTCTTCACACCAAAATTGAAATAATAAGGCCAGGCCAAAGGTAAAAATGCAAATTCACGCATGTTCAGTAGAGGAGGGCGCAGCTCAAATAAATCTCAAACAAATGGCACTGCCATTATGGATAATGGATAATGGATAATGGACTTCACCAAAAAAAAAAAAACATTTTTAAAGTCTAACTTAAATTCTAAGATGTTGGTCAATGAAGGTAGATTAAATGCAACCATATATTTAATATTTATTTATTGGAGGTTTGCATAGTAGGCTATTGGGATTTTGCATTTGACGGATTTTATTCATTTTGAAGAGAACTGAATCTTTATTGTGCAAGTGAGAAGAATAAATGCTCACATTTAGTCTAAAACTACAATAACATGTTGACACAATGTCTTTGCACTCTTTATTTTTCTCCACATCGGGCCTGGAGAGCTGTCAGTCAAATAAATGTGAAAAAGTTTTCACATTTTAACTTTTTTTTTTTTTTAATTTTTTTTTAAAAATTTAAGTAATGTGTTACTTTACTAGTTACTTGAAAATGTAATCTGATTATGTAACTCAAGTTACTTGTAACGTGTTACCCCAACACTACAAATTTAACAGAGTTCACGCCAAAGAAAGCAAAAGATATGAGCTGCATTATACATATCATCAGCTTATTTGAAGAAAGAGTGGCATCTGCTCTGGTAAGATCATGAATTATTTGCACATAGGCGTGGTCAAGAGGTCACGGTAGCACTGTCATATCTGGCTATAGCATGTCATATAACACACTCTCACGTTTCTTTTTAGAATTTTGGAAGGAGTAAAATTTACTGCAAATTTAGTTATATACTTTGTAATTAGTCTTTACAATTCTACCAGTGTGGCACATTCATGTTCATTTGCGGCACAGCTGTGAAAGGATAAACAATTGCAGTGATGTTGAGGCACTCCTTCTCTCATGCAAGCCTTTGCCTGTATTTTGGTGATTATTTTTTTTTTCACATTCATGCTGTGGAGCAAAAAGACAGCTTTTTTCTGAAATTTGCTGATGTCACAGTGTTGAGTCCCATTTATATTAGATGTGTTTAACTACTAATATAATAAGTTTAACTACTAATAAACTAGTTTAAGACACCTAATACACAGTGTGACCCATTGTTGCTTTTGGAAACTGAGTGGTTTGCAGATTTTACTTAGTAATTTCATTTTCAGTTCCTGTGTAGGACACCATTTGTCGGTTTCTGCTGTACTGTAAGTGTCAGAGGTCCTTTGTTCTTTATGCATAATGGTCTCTCTATCTTTATCTTACTTTTTTCTCTTTTTTTGGGTCTGTTCTTTTGTTATGAAGATGTTAAGTAGGGCCAGTGTGATAAGAAGGATGGCTCTGAATGCTTGGAAACTAGTAAGGGTTTCAGGTCAAGAGGCTCCTAAGGGTTTTATAACCACAACAAAAAAGACTTAATGGCCTCCACTTTCCAGTATTAGCACCCATTTAATGGCCTGCTTGCCCCCTCGTTAGGGGTGATCAGCTGTTCCAAGAAATGCTCCACCCCTTGCATCAGAAGAGATACTCTAACTGCATGCTGTGATGTAGGAATCAATAGTGTGTCAAAAGGTTGTGTGTCAAAGTCCTGATTTCCTGGCTAAGAGAGCCATTTTGTGTGACTTTTGCATCCATAAGTGTGTGTGTGTGTGTGTGGGGGGGGGGGGGGGGGGCATGTTTTTGTTACATATGAGGACACAATGTGTATAATGACATGGACATTACAAGGAGAGAATGAAATATGAGGACATTGGCCATGTCCCCACTTTTCAAAACGCTTATAAATCATACAGGATGAGTTTTTTTAGAAAGTAAAAATGCAGAAGGTTTCCTGTGATGGGTAGGTTTAGGGGTAGGGGCAGTGTAAGGGGATAGAAAATATGTTTTTTACAGTATAAAAACCATTACGCCTATGGAATGTCCCTATATGTCACAAAAACAAACGTGTGTGTGTGTGTGTGTGTGTGTGTGTGTGTGTGTGTGTGTGTGTGTGTGTGTGTGTGTGTGTGTGTGTGTGTGTGTGTGTGTGTGTGTGTGTGTGTGTGTGTGTGTGTGTGTGTGTGTGTGTGTGTGTGTGTGTGTGTGTGTGTGTGTGTGTGTGTGTGTGTGTGTGTGTGTGTGTGGAGGAATAGCAAGAAAGAAGACAATGTCAAGGAGAGATATAATTATGCAAGGGCATAAACAAAAGAGATAAATACAAGAGAATGTTTCATTTTGTTTCTTTGCCTTGAATGAACTTTTGAGGATGTCTGTTTTGGGTGATTCACATTGTGAGAATTATACAGAAGCAGACTAAAGCGGCTACCTCTATTCATCCCAGCTTGGTGAAAGCCTTCTGGGATTTATGTAGATTCCCCAGACTGAGCAAATCCAGACACATAAAGATGAGAAAAGAGCCAGATTTCGGGCTATGACAGAATAGAACGCAGAGTTTATACAACACAATACTGCCATTTCACTGCACATGCGCCCCACATTTGGCAACCAAGCTATTTCCTGGGATGTTCCTCTAAAAATCTATGTGCTAAATAGAATTGGAGTATATGAATCATTATTTGCCATGAAAGCAGTTAGCAAATTATGGAAACAATTTCGATATATTTCATTAGATAGTTTGGATACTAATTGATGATGTGTGCCACTGAAAATGATTCCACCGTCCAAGGCAGATGTTAAAAGGAAATTGACTTTATTACCTTGTCTGTCTTGGTTCATTGCTTTAAACATTGTAAAATTCTTCTTGAGCTACGTTCATGAGCAACAAGACTGAAGGCCATTCACCACAAGATCTGAGGCATTAAACAAATCAACTTAGCAGCAGTCCTGTTATATTGCCAACAACAATAATATATTTATGTTTCTCTCTGAAATGGTTCTTGTTTAACCTTAATGGTACCATAGTTTATTGAGTAAAACCTGCCGACTGAGGACCTGGAAACACTGTGAGCCAAAATGGAGTGGCGTCAAAAGGCACCCGCCGTTAAGCCTCAGTGTCTTTTTGAGCTTAGTTCTGTGAAACTAAGTGATTGCTCAACTCCTTGTCACAGATATCACATTCATTTGGAATGTTGGAAATCCGAGCCATAGCATTTAGCCATACGTTGCTACCTTGGCACTCAGAGAAAAGAAAAACTCTTTTTTAAAGACATTATCTTGTCAAATTAGTCACTGAAGTCATTGATAATGTTGCAGAGCTTTTGCTGTGGCAGTTTTATGAGAAAATTACCATGTTAGAAAATTACAGTGTTAATTCGTCCCTTCAGGCCAGGGAAAGTCGTATTATCAGTTCCTTATTAATACTGTACGCCAAATCAGCAGTCTAAATGTGATTCCATTTATTTGGAATTGTTTTGGTATGTCTCATAAAATAAAGTAAAAAAATAAATAAATGTGCATAAAATATATAAAACACATACGTATGTGCATATGTATTGTTAAATATACATAGCTCTTATCGCTTCTTCTTACCCCCTCTTATGGCTTTCCTGTAGCTCAACCAGTAGAGCGTGGTGGCGCTAGCAACGCCAAGGTCATGGGTTCGATTCCCAGGGAAAGCAAGAACTGACAATATTGTAAAATGTGTACCTTGAATGCAATGTAAGTTGCTTTGGATAAAAGTGTCTGCCAAATGCATAAATGTAAGCTCTTTTATGTATAACTGCAGGAAATCTCTTTCAGTATATATATATATATATATATATATATATATATATATATATATATATATATATATATATATATATATATATGTAGTTAAAAAGACATCCACATTAATTATGATGGAACCTCGTTTACATATGTAACCTTGAGACGTTCGCTTCGAGGGAATATAGCTGCTGCATAATTGCATTGATGCTATGGGAACATAATACCCACGCCACCATACTGAGAGGATGCCTCCACCAAAGTTTGTGAAAAGGATACACAAACACAAAACTGTAGTTACAGGAAGAATCAACCTGGATTAGATCATGGTGTTGCATTCATATCCGCACTATAAAATAAGCACAAACATCTTACAAAGGCCTAAGGAGCAGTACACTAGTGTCTTTTGCTTGATGCCTTGATGTGCTGGTACCCTACAGGAGCTAGACTCAGAGCTTCCAAATCTCTAGTAGAGTGTGGAGAATGGACCGAAAGAGAGCCTTCTTATGTCCGAGAACTAGATTTGGGACGGCCAGAACAGACCCACAAATAACAGGTGAACTCTGTCCTGACTAACCCTCACTAGAAGTAGAAAGGGACTAGAAAGGCATACAGATGCAGCCTCGACCATTTCTGTACCATGGCATCCAGCCCAAATTAAGCTGGAGGTGTGAGGGCGAAGCAGAGGGTATAGTGGGTCAACTCTGCCGAGGCCCTGAGGAACTTCTGCCAAATTGACTCCACAGCATGTTCAAAATGTTGTGGAATATAGACTGAGCCCAAGAAAGAGCATTATGTTCCTGGTCCAGAGCAGGATTTTCACCAATCTAAACAGGAAGGCACGCACACAGACTGCCCTGGAGACTACTAATGTGTTGTCCAACCAGACCATCACATGGTAGTCCCTCAGATATGGGAGAAATCTAGAAATACAGGGCTTGTCTTCCAGACAATTAAATGCCAAATGAGATGAAAGCCCTCCCAGTGAAGATGAGCTGGATAACCATTCAAGACTGCTCCCCAGCCTGTGAAGGAGGCATCCGTCGTGACAATCCTGTGAGAACAACCTGCCCCAAAAGTGGGGTTTTCTTTTTTCCACAGAGCATCCATGTGTGAATCTGTGTGTAACCCTTGTGATTTGCAGAGCCTCTTGAATGATGCTCTTAAATCACCAACAAATGGCTGCATATATCATGGCCTAACCTGGTGCTACCATAAAAGCAAGGATTGATTCACACGTACAGAAACTAACATGACTGCGTTGTAATCGAATCCTCATAATACCCCCAGAAAAGTAATACTCTCAAACCTAAACACCATAGAGTGAGAACAGCAACTTGATTGAACAGAATTGCAAGCTGATTGAAGGTGCGAGGTGACAAGGTCAGGCTGAGATGGTGACTCCATACTGGTGTGCTTTCCCCCCAAAGCGATCCTGCTGAAGTGAGTCCTATCATCTCATTCCACAGAGATGCAACTGGTAGAAGTTACCATGCTTCCAAGCATTCTCCAGAGGAGGAAATGTCCATTAAGTGCCCCGAAACAGCCTGCTGGCAGGTAACAATTGAACATTTTGACTAGAGGGACTAGTTGCGAAGGGAGCGCCCACCACTGTATAAGAAGGCTGACTGCCCTAAACACCTAAAATGTTTAAATACCCTATGGGGTGGGGAAATGTGAAAACACCTGCTGGAGGCTGCTCCCTGAAATACCAAAGTGGCAGGGTTGGTGAAGCAATCTTCTGAAGGCATCCGAAGGGAATTGGCACATGACTTGTCGTGATGTTCCCACTCGAGGGGGTGCACCCTCAACACCCTGAGCCCACAGGTGTCAAGGCTCTTCCAAACAACGTTAAGAGGTTAACCACAGAAACCTCCCACAGTTAACATATCAACATAGAGGGGCTAATAACACAGGCCATCATGGTGGCACAGAGGGCAAGTTCTGTGGCCTGGCAGAATTATTCCTTTAAACCTCTCATAGTTAAATCTCCTCTTTCAAAAGATCAACTTGGTATGCCTGCAAAACAACCATGTGTGCAATAGGGCTGTCAACGAATATTCTAAATTCGAATATATATATTCGAATAGTTTAAAAAAATTAATTTTGAAGGTGAAAATTAATATTCAAATAATAATACATCTTTTTTTTTGGTGGAAAAACACGCCGGCGGTAGGCGGTAGGATGCGTGGCGGTCTGCTTTGCGAGTGGGGGTGCTAGTGCTGAGGGTTCAGGGACAGGTGAGGTCACAGTAGTCGCACTGTCAGGCACAACTGAAAGTTTTCTTGCATGGATGGCAGAAAGTTCAGAGCCCAAATCGCCCACAGCAGAGAAAGCGATTTTAACCCCCCAAAATATAAAAAGCAGTGTCTGGAAGTACTTTGGATTTTGGTCGGTAGGAGGTAAAATTGTTGAGCCGCGAGAGTTGTATGCAAACTGCAGTTAGCATACCATTCGACCACTAGCAACATGAGGTAATTCTTTGGAATTGTGTGCCTCGTTTTATTTAACATTTAACAGAAACATTATTAAAGTGTAGGCTACTGTACTGACTGAATGGATATTGCGTGAATAAAGGATAAATGCACTTCTTCCACTGGTCTGATTATTTAATTTTGAATGTCAAGGAAAAGTTCCATGTTTACCACAGCTCGCTCGGAGTTTAATATGCTGTAAAACAATAATATTTGTTTCCATGATTAAGCTTGCTATATTTGGGACACGAGTCGTAACCTTAAATTGCTTGCACAATACTCTTGATCAGCACTCAAAATGTGTTTGTTCATTTAAACCGTTATGCGCAGAAAGTGTGAAGAGGGTAACACACCGGAGGCGAAGCTCTGTGCCACGTCTCAGGTATCTCAAAAGCTCAATTTTAAATCGACTTCTGGCAGAAGAGCTGCATGATGGGTGTATCATGTAGCACAGGGTGAAATCAGTATGTACATTGACGATTTGAGGGAAGATACACCCATCGTGCAACTTTTCTGTCAGAAATCATTTTAAAATTGAGCTTGTGCGTATATAATGTTGCGCCCGGTGTGAGCGACCCTCTTGAGGGGGAGGGCGAGAGAGAATGAGGTCTTTGGTCTTGGCCATTAGTTGATTTACTTGTTACCGAGACAGAATAAAAATAACTATCGTTCTAAAATGTTTAATAACTTTTAAACCGCTAATCCAATCTGTATACTGTAAACTGCACCGTAAAGAAGAGAATCTCCGTTTTCGTTCTCATTGATCATTCAGAGGCTCCGTAGTCAGCGTGGATGCGTCATAAAAATATGCAGCATTGATTTGACATTGAAACACACGTGGGTTGATCCCCTGAGCCAAACAAAAATGATTTTTTTTATCATTAGTCCCACCCCCCGTGCCCAGATTCGTTGAAACTGTCATCAACTCAACCAATAAACAGTGTTTGGTCTTTTGAACGACCAATCATGTTTCTCTGAAAACTGAACGTGAAAGTGGGTGTGAATTTGCATGCATGAAATAAAACAGAAATGAACGCGTGAAGAGCGCTCTCTCACATAGCACAGCACACAAAAGTCAGTATATTTCTCTATTTGTATGTAGTTTGTGTTTTACACTGTTTTCACTCAGTATATTTTCCTCAATTCGTGTTTGAGAAGATTATGTGTGGAGAGGTAGAAATGTCAATTTATGAAAATAGCCACCCACATGTTTGTTTCAGTGTTGTTATTATATAACAATCTTTCTATATACTTTACTACTTGAACTTTTTAGGATGCATTGTCAGTAAATAAAATAATTATATATTATATAACCTGTTCTCACTCAAAAACCTAGAAACGCCTAGAATAATATTATAATAAATGGCTATAACTTGCTGAGGGATTGTTACATGTAGACAAAATTTCATCTGGAAGTGTAAAACAACCCAGTCTAACTTTCTAAAGGAAAAAATCCAAACTTCATGAAGTTCTGTTTGAGTTCACAGTAAAAAATATCACATTTTTGCTGCCATTTTTCTTGAAGTTATATTAATTTAATCCATTCTCAGAATAAATAAATGTAAACTTGGGACATCAATTGAGCTAGATGGAAACTTAAGGTTCTCCTGTTTAAAATGATAAATAGCACTTGATGCTAACTGTTAGAATGGGTGAGAAAAACAAATAAAAGTAGAGGCAGGTCAGGCTCCCCAAAAATGTTCTAGTTCTTTAAGGGTTAAACTTAAATAGACTACATATACAAGTAGTTATGTCTCTTTGTATTAATTTGTCCTGTTATTGACTTAATGCGCGTCATTGACTAAAGATGTTCAAATAGTTTGAATATTCATGTTTTTTTAGAATATTCAAACGTCATTTTTGAGCAATTTTGACAGCCCTAGTGTGCAAGAACGTGCCAGATATATCTAAAGCCCCTTTCACACTGCACGTCGGACCCGCAATATTCCCGGAACATTGCCAGGTCGCCTTCTGTGTGAAAGCAACCACGTCCCGGAATTGATTACCGAATTGAACCCGGGTCGGGGACCTAGTAACATTGCAGTATTCAACCCGGGGCGAGCGCTGTGTGAACAAAAGCCAAAACTAATGCCGCAACGTGTACGTAGTTATCGTGCGACTCCTAGAGCTAGTTTTTTCAATAATACAACCCTGCAGTGCCAGAAGAGCTAGTCGGTGTTTTAAACGCAGAGAGTGTTCGTATACAAAAGAAACTAAAAATTAAACAAGCAGAAACGTGCGCAAACCGGACACAAGTTCGAGACCACGGAGACCACGAGACCACTATCGTGCGACTCCTAGAGCTTGTTTTCAATAATACAACCCTGCAGTGCCAGAAGAGCTAGTCGGTGTTTTAAACGCAGAGAGTGCTCGTATACAAAAGAAACTAAAATTAAACAAGCAGAAACGTGCACAAACTGGACACAAGTCGAGACCACGGAGCTCCTTACTATCCGCGCTGAACCTGAGATCGCTCACCATTATACGTCACATCCGGATGTCATGTGTCAACTCGATCCGGGACCGTTACGGGTTGTGTGTGAAAGCGCACATATTACGGTATTTCGCTGGCAGTGTGAATGGACCAAATCTAGCGGCCCGGGAACAAATGCCGGGTCGCATTATCCGTGTATTTGCCGGAATAACAGTGTGAAAGGAGCTTTAGAGAGTGAGCATTTTATCACAAAGGATGGAACCAACTGTATTTTACATACTGAACTTTTCAGGTGCTTATTAAAACATTAACTCCTCAGAGCTAATGTAGACATTAAATCAACAAGACAGGTATAACAAGGTCTGGATGATAGACTGAACATGCTACATTAACATAATGGATCTAACTCCTCAAAACCAGATACCTATTCACCATTTCAAATTCAACTTCGGGGCATGGCATCACACACTTTAGACCTGACATTACAGACTAACTCCTGGCCTGGTATACATTAGGGCTGTCAACAAATATTCTAAATTCGAATATATTTTCGAATAGTTTTAAAAAAACGCATTTCGAAGGTGAAAATTATTATTCAAATTAAAAAAAAATAGTTAAAAAAAGCGGAAAAAACCCTGATGAGGTAGTAGCTGTCTACTTTGCGAGTGAGCGCGCATGGGAGTAGGTCATAGGAGTCGGACTGTCACTGCTGGAAGTTGACACTTCTTAAGATGGCAGAAAGTGCAGAGCACAACTCGACCGCAGCAGAGAAAGCGATTTTAACTCCAAAATCTAAAAAGTCATGTCTGGAAGTATGTTGGATTTTGGTCGGTTGGAGGTAAAATTCTTGAGCCGTGAGATAAAGTTATATGCAAGCTATGTAAGATACAGTTAACATGCCATGCCTAATTTTATTTAACATTAAACAGAAACACTAAAGTGTAAGCTACTGTTCTGACTTAAGAAATATTGCATGTATAAAGGATAAATGCACTGCTTTCACTGGTGTGATTAGCACAGCACTGTCAAGGAGAAGTTTCATGTTTAGCAGAGCAGAGCTTGCTCAGAGCGTTCAATATGCTGTAAAACTTCAATTAATATTAATAGTATTTGTTTCAATCACTGAATGAAGCCTGCTATATTTGAGGGTGAGGGCGAGGGCGAGGGCGAGGGCGAGAGTGGCCTGTCCTCTGCGGTCTTGGCCATTAGTTAATTTACTTGTTTTGTGTAAGTAATACGTTGTCAAATATGTATAAACTTAAATAGACAACCTATACAAGTAGTTATGACTCTTTGTATTAATTTGTCCTGTTATTGACATAATGCGTGTCATTGACAAAATGCGCACCCAGATGTTCAAATAGTTCGAATATTCGTGTTTGTTTTAGAGGGAATATTCGAATGTCATTTTTGAGCAACTTTGACAGCCTTAGTATAAATATTTATTACACACACACAATGCATTTTTCTTTGTTTTATTTTTTACAAAGACACACTCAACCGTCATGTGGCTTCTGAAGACAAAGAAGCTGGGGATTCTGTGATGTAGGTGCCCTTTTATGGTCTTAATTGACTACGCTTTGTCACCTGACCTCTGTTGTCCAATAAGATTGTAATTTCATGCTGAAGACGTTCCCATAGCATCAAGGCAATGACGCAGCGTCAATGTTCCATCGAAAAGGAAAGTGACTTAAATAATAAAATATCATTAGACATCCAAATGATGCCTGATGCTCTGGACATTCTGAAATGACAGTACCAAAATCTATCATTAAAATATCACCAACAGACATGTGGCATCTGCCACCAATAACTTGCAAATATGAAGTTTGTCAGAGTGTTTGTGTTTGTATGTTAAACCAAAATTTCTTACATTTGATAAAAGCAGTACCCCAGTGAATACAATTTCCATTTAGATTTTTTTCTGTTTTCCCTGGAAGTGCCTAATCTGCTTTCTTTGACGCATGGTATTCAGACTTTTTCACATACATACATTTGCAACTTGAATGGAACAGAGCTACTGACACATAATGTATGCTTTATTCACACACGAAACAAACTTCCTTTTCCCCCCAAACTGTTATGCCACAGTGGCACTTTGAGACAGAAGCTCTTACACTACAGTAAGGAAAGTCCATCCCTAAAAACAGTGACTCAATCCAAAGGCTGTGGAGGAGGAATCGGATCGGTTGTGTTTCCACACCCTCCGGATTCAAGGATGATTCGCAAAGTTTTTAAGACAGATGACGCCCAAGAAATGAAAGCCCACGTATAAGAAGTCGGCTGTTGTCTTGGGCAGCAACTCTACTCCACAGTCTACATCCAGTTTACCACCTGCTGTGGTATTTGCATAGCAGTGCTAGTTCCCTAAAACTCAAATAACCGTTTTCTGTAAATGGCTTTCGGGAAATGGCTTCTGGGATACCACGTTTGTTATTGGCTTTTTAGGTGTCTTTACGGCCAGGAAATCACACATGAATGTGTTTAGCACAAAAAGTGATGGTTTTTATTGATAATGCCTGGATCAAAATCCGATCATTAAAATGGTTTTAGAAATGTAAAAACCTCAAAGTCATTGTGAAACCACAATTGACAATTTCTATTGTATATCAAACATTGCAGGATTATTCATCCATGCACATTATTTTGGATTTTTTTTTTTTTTCTGGTTTGAGAAGCCATATATATATAATAAAGAATGTTAGGCTGGAAATATTGCTTATGGCTCTATGGACTCTTTTCACAGACAGTGATAATGTGTTCCCGCAGTTATCTTAAATTGGGTGTTCATTTTTTTTAAATAAAAAAAAAGTAAATATATTATACTATACTTTGTGTTTTATAACCTTGGCATTACAGAATTACAAAAACTTGTAAACATTGCTGCGTGAGTGTTTCTAATGCATCTATCAATATTTTACACCCCTTTTGAAAGTCATAAACCCTATTCGGACGGGATTAGATTAGCATCGGGAGGCGACGGTAAAGTAATTTTAACTCAGGACGTCTGTAATTTTAATATATATATTACACATTTATGCATTTTACCAGATATATATATATATATATATATATATATATATATATATATATATATATATATATATATATGTGTGTGTGTGTGTGTGTGTGTGTGTGTGTGTGTGTGTGTGTGTGTGTGTGTGTGTGTGTGTGTGTGTGTGTGTGTGTGTGTGTGTGTGTGTGTGTGTGTGTGTGTGTGTGTGTGTGTGTGTGTGTGTTTTCTAAAACAGTAAGATCCAGTCTAACGATTCTGATTGGATTGTGTTGGTAATAGACACTTTTTTTCCTAGAGCTAAAATAAGTGTCTTTTAAAATTTTGCCTCTAATAAGTGCTTTTGGTCTTCTATTTGCTTTAAATATTATGCTGAAAATACTGCTAATATACTAAATAGGTTTACCACAGAGTTGTCTCACCATCTACAACACAACAGAATGCTTCAAGCGCCTCCATGCTCGCAAAACACTTTTTTAAAAACTTTTAAACAGGAAATGTCGGAATTTTACCATACATTTTTACAGCGGGTCTATTCGAACGGGATTAGTATTACCCAAGGTCATTTTTCCGGACCTTTTTACAGAAGGTAAAAGTCCCAGTAATCTTTACTGACATTGTCCGTAATGATAACCAAGATGGCACATTTTAACGGGACTAAAATCAAAGAGAAACTCTTGTAATAATTACTTTACCCCCACGTCCCCATGTTAAACCAATCCCGTCCGAATAGGGCTAGAAACACAATCACGGAGGAAAAAAAATATAATCTTGTAATTTATGTTCTCTACTATAGAAGTTTACCCATCTATGACAACTCCCACTTCAGACCCCCGGACCCCTGGAAATGTGAAAATGTTCTATTCTGTGTGATTAGCTTTCACATGACTGACTATCTGTCCTTTTCTCTTTCTATTAGCCTCATTAGCAGCAGTTTGGCCATCACATCAGGTGTGAGGACTTTAAGCCCCTCTTTTTCATTTACCCCCCACACACATGCATTCTCAAAGTTCATTCACACCAATGTGGTGGGAAGGTCTCGGGGAGATCAGACCTTCTGGAGCAGATGTCATTAGCGCGTGTCACCTCTCCGATTTACCGTCCTCGCTCAACGTTAACAAGCGTTCACGCTGTTTTATTGGAACACAACTCCACTGCGCCAGATTTTTCAATAAAATTTATAGAGCATGAAAATGACTTCAGTTGGGCAATGAGGGACTGCAGTGGAACAGTGGAAAGGAAGGGTATGAGGGGCTGGAAAGACCATGGGAAGTCTGTTGGCCGATCGGAACAGATTGCCTGGAAATGACCCCGGCGTCCATCAGCCAGTGAGAGGGGGAGCACTTCAAACATTTTTCAAGGCTCAGTCCTCTCAGTGCATTGACCTGTGTGAGTGTTTTAACAGGCTGCTAATTAGTAGTAGGAGTCTCATGGGAGATTTTACCCCAAACCGACAGGCAAAATACAAATATTGCTATGTAAACTCTGCACTGTAGCCAGCCTTGTTAAGGAGTGTAGCCGTATGTATGAAAATCTGATTTTTTTCTAAACATGCTTATAAAGTTTTCATTCATCAGTGTTAATTGGGAAATATTTGATTTGTATGGTCCGCCTCAATCTGATTTATGAAAATTAAGGTAAAATTTCCATCTAAAGATGACAAATGAACACATAGACCACACATACACACACCCGCTGAGGTATCAGTGCAATGCCCAGGACAGTAGACACATATCACAGCCAGAATACGAATATAATGAGACTAACTTGTCTTCCATCCATTTCCATTGTTCTCAGACGTGCTACTAAACCTGCGAGTGGGCAGTTGTCCAAACCTTCATCAACAGCGGGTTGTGTTTTTTCTCCTCCCTGCCACATGTTCAGCACACTGTCTCTCCCAGTGTGAGCAGGGAGCAGACAGGAAGCCCCTAAAACTGTAAATCTAAAGCCCAGGTTGCCGATTCATCCTGCTATGACATGTTTATTGTTCTTTTTCTAACCGTTGTCCTCACTCCTCCGCCATTTTTGGATGACGCCATTCTCTCCCTACGACTCCAGAATCACTTAGCGGCCTTCTTGAAAAGCTCATTGTGGTGTAATCAGCGTTTTTCACCATGTTAAAGTCATCAGACGCTCAGCATGAGCCTTCAGAGCGGCTAATTGCGTGTGAAGAAAGCACCTCTGTGGCCACCGGCCACGCGTTCCCTCAAGAGATCTTCCACAAGACAGATGGTCAAACCAAATCACATAGCTATTAAATCATTTTTATCACATATTTTCTAAGCCTAACAAGGGTAATTTTCAATGGTAATTTTCAGTAAATGATAAACAATGTGCCCCATATCCTGCTTTAACCCTTATCGGCGCTGCATCACAGTGACATACCACAATTAAACATCATTATCTGAAGGTTCCAAGTGTATTTAACTGGGGAGAATTGGGAGCCAGGCAAATGCCACTGTGATCGTAATTACTTTCTTTTGGGGAAATTAATTTATCCAACAATAACAATCGCGAAAGTCAGAAATTGAAGCATATTTCATCAGCTGGTTTGTTCCACTTAAATGACTTCAGACAATGATTGAATTTAGTTATTGTTTCTGTAAAGGTTCCATAACCATAATTGCCACAATAAAATGCTCATTATACTGTCCCAGTTCCAACTGGCATTGCAGAATATATGCTGGAAAACCACTTGCTGTTACCTTGAGATACTTATAAAGAGCAAAGAAGGGGGGGAAAAACTTTCCACCTGTTGTCAAACTTAGAAATACAAGACACATTCTGTCCAGATATCCACCTGCTGAGAGCCATTAGCAAAGCCAAACTGTGAACTGCAGAGGCAGGTGCAGGTTTTTATTGTCTGGCAAAGGATTGGGTAAATGCAGAGGCCTCTCGCTGATAATGGCAGAAGGTGCAGGCAGTGACACTGTAACTGTCATTAAATAATAATTACTGCGCCACAAGGCTTAATGAGATTTTAATGTCTCTTGAACAGACACCACTGGGGGAAAAGGTAGCCTTAAGCAATTTGAGCTACCTAAAATAAAGCCATGTTCAGGACCACAGAATCTGTTGACTTCACAAAAACATAAATGGTTTCAGTTGTGTTTCTTGATTCGGTTTCGAGCATCTATTACTTCATTAGCCCAGACACAAATGAGGTCAAAGGTAAGCTCTGCTATCTCTGTAGGTAAGCTCTGTTAGTCTCCTGTGCCGTAGATAAGCGCGAGAGAGAGATGAGATAACGTCACTTCAGATATACAGCACGATTTGTACGATTGCACGATTTGTACGATTGCACGATTTGATGCTCACAGTTAATGCCACACGTGTTTTACATCAGAGGTCTAATTTAGAGATTTTGTTTCACTTCAGTGTAGTTCATCATGCAAAAATCATATATTCAGCATTAACACACAAGAACTTCAAGAAGTTAAACTGACTAAATTCCCTTACCACTCTCTTGTGCATCATAGCTCCACTTGTAAAAAAAAAAGTATGCTTAATTGTATACATCGTGCACTTGTAGTGTACTTCTATGAACTTGATAATATATTAATGAAATGAAAAGGCCACTTACATGTGTACTTAATGAGAGCACACTTTTTGGCTATGTTTTTTCACACACTTAAAGGGATAGTTCACCCAAAAAAATATAAGGGTTTGGAACAACCTGAGGGTGAGTAAGAGTAAATAAAGTTTTAGTTTAAGGTTAAATAATTATGTGTATATACACACGCACACGCACACACACACACACACACACACACACACACACACACACACACACACACACACACACACACACACACACACACACACACACACACACACACACACACACACTAATATATTAGGGATGCATCAAAATCAATATTCTTTGGCCGAACCCGAAAACCGAAAAAGAGGAAACCAAGGCTGAAAACCGAAACACTGAAAGAAATGATGCCCATTATTAGTAATTGTAATCGTTGTAACCAATAGCAACCATTGCATTTATGGCAATGATTGTTTAACTTTACTAAAAATCAATGCATTACAATTGCATAAATCAAATAAAGTTTCAAATAATAAATCAATTACAAAATTATGCAAATAATTATTTAGCACATTGCAACAACGCAGAGTTATAAAATAAAATTCAAACTAAATGTTTAACTTGACCTCACTCGTGTGTACATTAAAGGGTTACTTCAGCGATTAGCATAAGGCTTTGTATCAGTAGAAACCCTGGAGTATATTCAAATGATTGTGCTTTCTCCCCTCATATCCCCCTGAGACAAGAGATTTATGCATTTTATTTCTGGAAAAATTCCTCCTATGACGCAAATTGACGATATTTGCATCATCGGAGGAATGTTTGGCCAAAGGCTAAAGACTACCGCCAGCAGAGGGAGCCATTTCCGCATGTTTTGAACCCGCGCATGGGGGATGGGAGATCACACTCAGAGCTCAGCTCGCAGCTACAGGCACGCATTTAAACTGAGCTATGGTAAGCAATGTAAGTCTTTTAACTTCTCAAATTAATTTCTATGAAAGTTAAGCTTGCAAAGGCATGAACTGAAAACGTGCCAGACTGAACTCGCGTTGTGAATGTATGCCGCGAGTGTAGTCACGATTACCTCAGCTCTCATCAGGAGAGCTCATTTATCTCACTCCTGCAGTTAGTGCTCAGTGCTGTGATACTCGCGCGGTGACTCATTATATTGAACAGACACGTTCAGTTTTTGTACATTATAAATGGCTTTGTACATTATCAGCTTGCTGAGTATTAATAAATGCACTATTGTTGAAATATTTCTTTCCGGAGTCTTTCCGGTAGAACTCAATATGTTTGTGCTGTGAGACGTGTGCGTCTCTTCTCACAGCGCGGGCGAGTTCTTTGGAAACACGATTTTTTTTTTTTTTTTTTTTTTTACAGTGTATATATATACACTCACCTAAAGGATTATTAGGAACACCTGTTTAATTTCTCATTAATGTAATTATCTAATCAACCAATCACATGGCAGTTGCTTTAATGCATTTAGGGGTGTAGTCCTGGTCAAGACAATCTCCTGAACTCCAAACTGAATGTCAGAATGGGAAAGAAAGGGGATTTAAGCAAGTTTGAGAGTGGCATGGTTGTTGGTGCCAGACGGACCGCTCTGATTATTTCACAATCTGCTCAGTTACTGGGATTTTCACACACAACCATTTCTAGGGTTTACAAAGAAAGGTGTGAAAAGGGAAAAACATCCAGTATGCAGCAGTCCTGTGGGCGAAAATGCCTTGTTGATACTAGAGGTCAGAGGAGAATGGGCCGACTGATTCAAGCTGATAGAAGAGCAACTTTGACTGAAATAACAGTTTCAGTATGCAGCAAAGCATTTGTGAAGCCACAACATGCATAACCTTGAGGCGGATGGGCTACAACAGCAGAAGACCCCACCGGGTACCACTCATCTCCACTTCAAATTTATTCTTATCAAGTAAAGTTGTGGAACTGCAATGTCATTTACATTTGGTAAATCTTAAAGGACAACTCCGGTGAGAAATGAACCTAGGGGTAATTAACAGATGGTTACCGATTAGATCATTCTCTGGGATGCGTTTTAATGAAAATCGAATGTAAAGAGTTTTATCTTTAAAAACAGATTAGCTTATAGCGCTTGTCTATGGGGCACAGGGTCGACACAGGGTGGTAAAATTAAATCGCTAGTTAATGCCACTAACAAGGCTCAAAATAGCCTCACACTAACACGGTAGCACAATGAGGGTCCCTACATGCAAACCGAAGCATTGAGAACTTTGTAAGTGTACAAACAGATTAATACGAAGATAATTTATAAACATAGTGCCTTACGCGTTCACGGACAGGCACCATCTTGGAAAACAGTCTCGACTAATCGATCCTCGAGCGCTGTTCTAAGTGAGCTGGTCGATAGGAATTAAGTTTGTGAAATGTAATAACATGGACATTTTTATTTTTATTTATTTATTTTCTCTGTTGTGTTCAGTGTTTTCTTCCGGAAACAACGGACCATATGAGATTCCAAGTCACAGTTCATCACTTAGCAGAGCGCTCGTGGCTCGATGAGTCGAGACTGTTTTCCAAGATGGCGCCTGTCCGTGAACGCGTAATGTACTATGTTTATAAAGTGTCTTCTTATTAAACTGTTTGTACTCTTACAAAGTTCTCAATGCTTCGGTTTGCATGTAGGGACCCTCATTATGCTACTGTGTTAGTGTGGGGCTATTTTGAGCCTTGTTAGTGGTATTAACTAGCGATTTAATTTCACTACTGTGTGCCCCATAGACTAGTGTTATAAGCTAATCTGTTTTTAAAGATAAAACTCTTTACATTCGATTTTCATGAAAACGCATCCCAGAGAACGATCTACTCGGTAACCATCTGTTAATTACCCCTAGGTTCATTTCTCACCGGAGTTGTCCTTTAACAGAATTGTGTCCTTTTTCTTTTATTTTTTTGTCAGATCAAACATTTGATTTTGTTTTGTTTTTAACTTTAGTTTTATTTACTGAAACAGAAAGGGTCACCTCAAGTGTACATTTCATACTCTTATAATACTAAAACATACATAACAGAAACAAACAAAAAAGATGTCAATGAAAGGAATCCGGTCCAATGAGCAGAACAGATGTAAGCATTGATGATGCACTAGTATGATAAGAATCTCTGTAGGCATAATACAACTTCGTAAGTGTGACATATCAATATGTGTGTCTAGTTAGGGTGACAAAGAAAAATAAAGTTGAAGTGCAATTTCCGACCAGCTCTCTACAGCAGGCCCATCAAAACCTGCAAACACGGTTGCTGTTACCATCCTCCTTAAAAAACTCCACTCTTCTTTTTAGTCCCCGCTCTGTTTGTTTTGAGGCTCAGCGATCTCTCTGTTTCCCACCCATCACTATAGAAACCAGATACTGTATCTCAGCCAGGGCTATCCTGTGGAAACAGAGCTCACTTTCTCAGATAAATAAACGGTTACCGTGAGGCCGCGGGAGGAGTGCGAGGAAAGGGAGATCAGGGAGAAGGCTGCGCGTCAGGGCCAGGGAGCTGTGAAAAGCGTCAGATGCCATGATCCTTATCACACTCTCAAAATGCATCTGTGCCCTGGGAAGTTAACATATCTACTGATCTTGACCACAATGAAAAGAGATTAACTGGGACCACCAGCTACTTTAGAGGTCATTTCCTAAAGAGTTGCTGTTTTTTTATCTAATTGGTTTATTTGATTGATTGAACTTGGTACATTTGCATCATGGACAAGGTACACTTGGATTATCACCTGAGAACTAGTTGATTGACGCAGTAGCTAGCTATAATGACTATACAAGATTATGTCAGCACTGTGTTAAAGGTATATTCCGTGTTCAAAACAGGTTAATGGTCCCAACATAACCTAATTTTAATTACTACAATCTTTTTTAAAATATCCCTTTAAAATGTTACAGTGCTATTAAGCAGTTTTATTTCATTTTATTATTATTATTCATATTTTGAATGAGCTTTTACTTTAATATTTTCAATTTTCTTTTTTCTTTTAAATATTTTATATTATAAATTATATTTTAGTATAATATAATAAATTATATTTTACATGATATATTTTAACAACTTAAACTTATTTTACTTCGCTTATTTTTCAGGGCAACATTTTTTTGCTCAAATATTTATATTTAATTTCAGCTTTCTTTCAATTAATAAAAAACAATTGATAGTTTTAGTTAACAATAACAAGAAAAGGGCTTAAAATTATATAAGCAGTTACAACAAGTTATCTGTTAACAGTTGTGTAGGCTTTTATTTAAACTAAAATGTCTTGCGTTTTTAGTCATTTTAGGATTCTAATTAAAGGGATAGTTCACCCAAAAATGAACATTTGATGTTTATCTGCTTAACCCCAGGACATCTAAGATGTAGGCATGTTTGTTTTTTTCAGTAGAACACTAATGAAGATTTTTCACTATAACCGTTGCTCATATAATGTAAATGGGGTGTTTTTTGGGACAGTCACTATGAGAGTAAAAAACACATAGACATACAAATCCATATTAAACCCTACGGCTCATGGTGACAAATTGATGTCTTAAGAAACAAAAAGATCAAATTCTGTGAGAAACCAAACAGTATTTATGGTAATTTTTTTACCTCATATCAGACGAATCTCATCCAGTATTCCCAATGCCATTAAGGAGGTCAAACTAATGGCATGATCATAGATATGTGCACATAGATTCCTCCTTCCAGGGGCATAGCTAGCAATTTTGGGCCCTATGAAAGAATATGAGCTTGGGCCCCCTATCGTACCAAACATACAGGTCAACCTATAGCGATCCAAAATTGTTTTCATCCATATATACACTACTCAAACAAAAGTTTGACAACGGTTTGATTTTTAAAAATGTTTTTAAAGAAGTCTCTTCTGCTTACCAATGTTGCATTTATGTGATTAAAATACAAAAAAAAGCTGTAATATTGTGAAATATTATTCAAATGTAAAATAACTTCTCTATGTGAATATATAGTAAAGTGTAATTTATTCCTGTGATCAAAGCTGAATTTATCATCATTACTCGTCTTCAGTTTCACATGAACCTTCACTAATCACTCTCATATGAGAATCACTGCTCAAGAAGCATTAATGATTATTATCAATTGTGAAAGCAGTTGTGTAAAACATTTTTTTTAGGATTATTTGATGAATAGAAAGTTGCTGTTTTTTAAATCTTGTTGAGAAAGAACTTAAAGTAATACATAATTTATTCAGCAAGGATACAGTGTGTATAATGTTCCAGAAGCTTTATATTTCAGATAAATGCTGTTCTTTTGAACTTTCTATTCATTAAATTATCCTGAGAAAACTCTTTTCAACACTGATAATAATCATAAATGTTTGTTGATCATCAAATCCTCATATTAGAATGATTTCTGAAGGATTATGTGACTCTTGAGACTGGAGTAATGAGGATAAAGTCAGCTATGATTACAGGAATAATATACTGTATATTTTAAATGTATTTAATAATAATAATTGTAAAAAATAATAATAATTAAAAAATTATATATTTATTATGTGTGTGTGTGTGTGTGTGTGTGTGTGTGTGTGTGTGTGTGTGTGTGTGTGTGTGTGTGTGTGTGTGTGTGTGTGTGTGTGTGTGTGTGTGTGTGTGTGTGTGTGTGTGTGTGTGTGTATTACATTGTAATACACATATATATTTATATATGTGTGAAAATATTACACAATAATACTGTTTTGCTTTATTTTGGATCAAATAAATGTAGCCTTGGTAAGCAGAAGATACTTCTTACAAAAACATTTTAAAAATCTTAAACCGTTCTCAAACTTTCATATGGGTAATTCACAAACGCTTTTACTTGATCTTAACTTCTCCTGAACCTTAAATATTTATTTAAGTACTGCTCTCTCTTTGGATTTACCACTCAAATTTACGTGCAAAACAAACAAACCAAACTCATTTAAGCAGACTCAGGTCAAAGTCACCGTAAGACATATCCACATCCCCGTCTATAGAGGTTAAAAATCATTATGTTGCAGTGTGTTGTAGTAACCTACCCGTTACACACATCAAACTATCGTATAAAAATTTGGAGGAATGCTTGAAGCAGTCTCGCAGAGCTTACGGGTAGACACTCTCTCATGCTGCTGGACTCCCTCCAGCCCTAACACACAGGAGGAAATAAATAAAGAGGGCCATCGGATTGATCATCCAAAACATGTCTTTTATCCCAAGCCAGAGCCCTGTCCACTGGACAGCATAACATATGGAGCCAGTGAAAAGATCTGGAAAAGAAGCACCGACACATCCTAAGATGAACTGAACTGGGTGCCCAGAGGTATCTGCTGTGATTGGCAGCTGCCTATGTCAGGAGGAGCCCCACAGTCTAGTAGGAAAAGCACAACTGCTCTGGCCTTTTCTAACCACTGTCCTATTTTTTTACTGAGAGCAATACATGGTGGTCTTTAAAAACAAAACAATAATCAGCAGTTGAGAATGACCTCTTTGCAACTTCATTTCCAGCCAGAAATAGTACCTTGGAGTATCATGTCATAACACAAACAGATTAAAGTGATTTAAACCTCAATTTCCTTATCAGCAAAAAATGACTGGTTTGCTTTTCCACATTTTAATGAAGAACAATAATATACCTAACCTAAGTAAAAATGAGTTTATCATCCCACAGCAGATTCCTTCTCACGTTTCTTCATTTCGTCAAACAGTATGTTGTATATTTAGAATGGTGTTGGGAAAGTTGGGAAAGGAACTATGGCTCAAGCTAGAAGCTACTCATAATTTAATTTAAGCTGAAATAGCTGTTATTTTCATTTCATTTTACTAACTAAAGCTATTTGATATATATATATATATATATATATATATATATATATATATATATATATATATATATATATATATATATATATATATATATATATATATATATATATATATATATATATATATATAATTTAGAAAAATATCATATATAGTAATGTTATATTTTGCTGAAATATTTAAAAGTGTTTCGGTAAACTGTGTAATTAACCTTGAACTAACCCAGTATTAATAAATGTTTATGACACAAAAATAAAATTCGTATGAGTCATAACATGTTTGTATTTTGATATGCGGCAAAGGCACCTTATAAAAACTCTGTGCATATCTGCACGAGATAACAGCCAGTTGCAATGCCAAGCACAGATTTTTTGAGCAAGGAGAAAAGAGAATTCTTCACAATCCTTTATTCTTTTATAAATCAAGAGATGCCAATAGTAATAGTCCATAAGAGTAGTCCATCATGGAAATTACTAAAATATAGAAAAATATGCAGAGTAAGCACAATAGCTGAATGATTTTTTTTTCTGTTATCAGAATATCATTAGAAATATTCCAATCATTTCCATTCCAATCGTAACTGCTATAGGTCAGGGCATGAAAACCTCTTTCAGGAATTAAAATTGAAATAGAATCTTAATCAATGAAGTAAATGTGCTTAGCAAAATGAATCTATTATTGATTATGAAAATACATCTTGGCTTAATGAGTTTATGAGCATACGGTTGGAAACCTGGAAATATTAAGGTGCCTATGGCTGCACTGCACTTACTTTTTATAGGACCTTGCCAACCTATCAATGGCATGGACATTCATTATGAATGAACTTGAGCATTTGATTTAACTGCATTTTGTCTCCACTTTTAATTATGTTTTTGTACATTATTTTGAGTAGGTCCATCCAAGTCCACGGCACGCACTCATTTATTTGCAATTTATTGAATTATAGCATTTTTCCAGGAAAATATTCTTATTTTAGGATCATTATGCACACGTCTTTAAAAGCAAAGCCCCATATCTGCACCATCACCATGTTTCTGCATGTACTGTACATGGCAAACTCATTACCACATCCCTGGATTCCCCCCATCACTTTCTCACAGCCTGGTGTTCAGGAGGTCAGGGGGCAGGTGCACTTTCTGACCACAGCTCGGCCTTTTTCACAGACTTTAAGAATCCTGGATTAAGTAGGATCAAGTCTGGTTAATTTAGATGACCTGGCGAACCTTCCCTTTTTATCTGGCAATTTGGATATATCATTATTAAATTGTGCTCATTAACATTCCAAAAAAAAAAAACATGAGCTGGCATTCATAAAAATGCATAATACTGAACACCTACATTTTTATTTGCTTAATTATATTGTTTAAAGTTTCCAGCTAAAACCACTGCTAGTCGCATAAAACAACAACACATTATGATTATAGAAGGCAGATTATTGATTCATAAATAATTATTTTCAAAAATGTGTTCAAAACTTTTTTCCCATACCTTTTCCTATTTGTATCACATAAGCTCCATATGTATGTATTTTCTGGTGTAGTAAACTTGCTCAATAGTTCATCTGGTAAAGCATTGTTCAATTCAAGCTAAAATAGCAGTTTTTTAATCTCACATTTGTTTTTGTCACTGTTATAAAGTATCTAACCGTTATACTCAAATAAAAGCATAAACAGAGTTTCACTTTATTTGCAATAAAATAATTAAAGGATTGAAGGGAATAAATAAGTTCTAGGTCTAATTGAAATTATAAAGTAATCAATTGAAACTATTTGCAAATAATATTTTATTTTAAAATGTGCAAACATTCACCCTTATTTGTATACCTAACATGTCGAAAATGCAATTGTTTCTTGTCTTATCATAGCCTGACAAGCTAGCCTGACAAGCCAGACCCACATCAAGATGTTTGGTCTGGAAACTCACCATAGACAGGGCTCAATCCGAGGGGCGGGATAAACGGTTGTCTTTCAAACTCTATCTCCACGCGATAGGATAGCGCTACACCAACCGGAGCAACGACGGTGAAGGGGGAGCTCGCTGACTGATTAAACATTCGCCGTATCCGTTCGGCTAAACTCCGAACACATCTTCCCTTTTTAAGAATGACTTCAGTGCCGCTCTTTGTTCTTTTCTCAGAGGAAAGCTTAACTCCAAGTCTTCCGGAGGCGCAGGCAGAGCTGATTCGAAAGACCGCCGCCGTTCGCCAGTTTCTGTGTTTACTAGAAAACTGTGTAACTAGAAGCACGCAAACGCAACTCGGCCGTCGTCATTATGGCCCCGCCCGCCGACTCTATAACCTACACGATGTGATTGGGCCGTCCAGATTTTGAGGAATACAGCTCAGATAGGAATTGAGAGTTGCTAGACCACACTTGCGGGCAAATTAAATTTGCTGCCGCTAGGGTGCGTCTAGATTTCTAGGCTACTGACAAGCCAGACCCACATCAAGATGTTTGGTCTGGAAACTCACCATTGACAGGGCTCAATCCGAGGGGCGGGATAAACGGTTGTCTTTCAAACTCCCTCTGCACGCGATAGGATAGCGCTACAACCAACGACAGCAACGAAGGTGAAGCGGAGCTCATTGACAGATTAAACATTCGCCGTATCCGGTCAGCAAAAACTCTGAAAACATCTTCCCTTTTTAAGAATGACTTCAGTGCCGTTCTTTGTTCTTTTCTCAGAGGAAAGCTTAACTCCAAGTCTTCCAGAGTCGCAGTCAAAGCTGATTCGAAAGACCTCCGTTTGCCAGTTTCTGTGTTTACTAGAAGCATGCAAAGATTGGCCCGACAAGAGTTTGGCATTTACAGCTCAGAAGGGTATTGAGAGTTGCTAGACGACACTCGCAGGCAGATTAGATTTGCTGCCACTAGGGTGCGTCTAGATTTCTAGGCTAGTCTTATCACATTCATTTATGAATTACATCATGATCACATATTTTCAATTCAAAACGGTGAAATTTCATTAAAAGTTGAGTAGTTTGCTTTACTAGATATTATATTACTGTTGTTCGCTAAACAATTCTATCGAAAATAATTGTCCAAAACTTACATCCACTTACATATTTCCACAAACTCCCATTGCATCGTGACAGTAAGACAGTAAGCCCCGCCTTTTTAATTTGATTGGCCATCTCAATCATTTTGACGAGCGCTGCTAGACTGCTGAAGCAGAAACTTTTAAAAGTTTGTCATCCTAATAACAAACAGTTTTACTCTACACTAAAATTATCAAATAAAACAAATAAAATGAGAAAATATGAATTATATTATTTATTCTTTTTTTTAATTATTATTCATAGCTCAGACAAAATCATTGGCACTGGCCCCTCCAAACTCCGCCTAGTAAAGTACAAATACCATCATGAAAATTGACCTGAGTAAAAGTTGCTTATAAGAAAAAGTATTTAAGGGAAGTTGTTGCCTAATTGTTAGAGAGTCAGGCTTTTAACGGAAGTTGTGGGTTCGAGTTTTGGAGTGAATTAAAAGCAAACTCTTCAACCTTCATTACCCAACTGAGGTGCTCTTAAGCAAAGCACCCCCATCAACTGCCCCCCCCAAAAATTGGCTGCCGACTGCTCCGTGTGTGTTCACTTGGATGCAGAGCACAAATACTTGGCTAAACATCACGTCACTTTTATAATAAGTAACTGATCAAAATTACTTAAGTATTAAAAGTACAGGTAAATTCTATAAATAATGGGACAGGTGAGGTAAAGATAGTAACATAACTGAGATTCTGTGTTAGGGTATGTAAGAGTTAATAAAGGGATTGTCCACACACACACATGAAATTCTATCATCATTTACAGACCCTCATGCTGTTCCAAACCTGTATGAATTTCTTCTTCTGCAGAACACTAAAGAAAATATTTTGGAAAAAACACATTCTTTCTATTAGGCATGCACCGATCCGATACTGTTTTTGTAAAAATAGGCTAACGATTGCGTCATAACCAACGCGACTCTGTCGCACAGTAGAGAAATTACCGTATAGACAGGAGGAGATGCTCGCATGCAATATTTTACTGTCTATGAGACAGTCGGGGAGACGTGGAGACAAAGTCCGATAAAGTCAAGGAAAAAAATTGGGGAGAAGCCCAGAGTGAGCCAAAAGCAACGGGGCAAAACATTTAAACAGTGTGATTCAGATTTCACTTTCCACAACTACTAGAAGACCTACAACTGTCAGACAGGAGGCTCACGTCACATCTACATCGTCAAGCTCAGTCTGAGCCTGCGCAGTACGCTCAACCATCAGGAAGTGAGTGCTTCTAATTGACTTCACTTTTCGCCATTTAAGTCTATGGGGTCGCTGTGTTCATTTCTTTTACTGTCTATGTTTATTGCTGCTGGCTAGTGATCAGATGAGTTGGTGGGCAGGCCTACTGAATTACGCGTGCTTATTATTCTGTATTCATTAGATGACGTCAGGATGAAGCACACAATCGTTCCCTTTCGAAAGGGAACTCGCGCTGCGTCAGCTGACGCTACGGGGAACGCCTTCAGCGTGACAGGTGTCTGAAATCGCTATCAAATCACAATCCTACTGACCGTCGGCAGCTGGTGATGTCATCACCGTGCGACCAGGAAGTATAAAAAGGCACCGTGCCAACATGACAACATCCTTTCGTCTTCAGGGACTGTTTTGTCTGGTTCGCTGGAAAGTCAGAATGAAGTGCACACGCAAAGTGAAGGGAGCGTACAGGAAATGCGCTGATCCGTGTCCCAGGTTAATTACGCCTGAGGACACACACACCCTTTGTGTGCTCTGCCTGGGGGAAGAGCACGCGCGGGAGGTTCTCGAGGGGGCCTCCTGCGCGAACTGCGAGCGTTTTCCGTTGATGACGCTCCGCTCTCGCCTGGCCTTCTTCTCGAGGGAAGAAGAGCCAGCATCTGGGAGCGGTCCCGCTCAAGCTGAGGCTGAGCGGCACCGTCTGTCCTGGGGCTCCCAGATGGACCTGGCTCATCGTCTGGAGAGTACAGTTCTCGCGGATGATCAGCCAGGTCGCGAGAGCAGGCTGACGGAGGAGGAGTCGGATGGAGACTCCTCCTCGTCGTCAGCCCACGCTCTTCCGGTCGATCAGAGGATGGCTGTGGAGGGGGAAAATGAAGCTGAGGCTGAATCCTCCCAGCCATCCTGCCCCGTGTATGGGGAGCTGTACGATGTGATGGGGCGCGCGGCGCTGAGACTTCAGCTGCCGTGGCAGAGAGCCAGGGGAGAGGCCGCCCGCCCTGACAGATTGGGCGATCGGTTTCTCCCCGACCATAGCCGCCCAGCTCCCGGGAGCCTTCCATTCCTCCCCGACCTTCACGAGCAGGTCGTGGGGGCATGGAAGAAACCCTACTCGGCGCGAATCCATCGGCATCAGCGGTTTAACTTCGCTGATGTCGAGGGATTGGCCGAGGCAGGGTATGTGTCGATGCCGCCCATCGATGAGACGTTCGCGAACTATCTCGCGTCCGGGCGGCCATCGACACTAAGAGCTCCAGCCCTGCCGTCTAAACCATTAAAGACGACCTCGCGTCTTAACGGCAGGGCATACACGTCGGCGGGTCAGGCGGCAGCGGCCTTGCACACAATGGCAGTGTTGCAGGCCTATCAGGCCGATCTGCTGAGGGACCTCGATCAGGGGGAGGGCCTACCCCCTGATGCGATGGCTGAGTTGCGCCGCACCACGGATCTCTCTCTCCGGGCGGCCAAACACACAGCAGTCGCCATCGGACGGTCGATGGCGGCTATGGTCGCCACGGAGAGGCATCTGTGGCTGAACCTGGCGGACATCGGGGGGAAAGAAAAGGCTTTTCTCCTTGATGCCCCGGTCTCGCCCTCTGAGCTTTTCGGCACCTCCGTCGAGGCGGTGGTGGGAAAGTTCAGAGAGGCGAGGGCGCGCTCAGCGGCATATAGAACGTGTATTCCGCTGAGGTCCGGGGCGGCGCCCAGGCAGGAGGGTGTCCCTGGCCCTTCGAGGTCCGAGGATCATCGATTGGGCCAACGCAGCAGCGTAGCCTCTCGGGCGCCCCCTCCGTGGAGGAGTAGGACGCAGAAGAGGCGGGACACCCGCAACAGGAGGAGGGACATCGGGGAGAAGAGCCGCTTCCAGCGCCGGAAGCGGGATGGTGAGTCTCCGCCCCCGAGGGCGCGGAAGTGATGTAAATGTGTCCCCTCCTTTGTTTTTCTGTTATGTTCTTTTCTCTCACCGGGCGCGCTTCACACCAGGCCGCGCGGGCCGATGATGAGCGGATGTGAGACTCTGACGGCCTGCCAGGCCGGTGTGTGCTCTGCCCGCACACAGTGCATTGTCTCTGGGAATAGCGGGATTTCGCGGCCGCCTCCAAAATCGGCCTTGTTTGAGAATGAAGCGCCCCACCCTCAGGTTAGTGCGCCGAAGCATGCATGTTACATGAAGCGATGAGGCACTGAAGACAGCGGGTGAGTCCCCTTTTAGGGCAAACATTCTTCTTTTTAATGCCGTATGTTTGGACTCTATGCTTCCCTGAGGGATATTTTGTCTACAAAAGATGAAGAAAAGTGTAACAGTGGGCCTGTAGTTCCCCGGTAAAGGTGGCTAGAACGATGTTTGGTATAAACACAGTGTGTTTATGTAGGCTGTATGTTTGCTAGTGTAGCAACAGTAGTTTATAAGGCTGTTTCTCTTCTGGATATGTGTAATATGAGCAGTTGAGGCCACCGCACAGGCCGCGGGCATGTAGCGGCGATATAAACTGACGTATGTTCTCCTGGCGAACGTTTTTAGCTGTAGCCACCTCTGGGTAGCGTTGGCACCTCTGCTAGTGAAATATCTAGATGAATTTGTGAGGTTAGGCTAGAGCATGAACTACAGTAAGGTCTGTCCCAGCCCTGTTTAGGGCCGTTGTGTGTGGGATTATCAGACCGATGCTAGTGCATCAAGTTGGCCTAGGCTGTTGATGGGATGACGGTGGCGTCTCGCGGTGGCATATCGCCCTGGCAGTTGCCCCGGGCTCCTGTCGGTAGTCCCGCAGGAGCTTTATATCCCTACCCGGCCTCCCCGCAGTAGGGTCGTCCGGCCAATGCCCACCCCCCTTCTGCATTTGGGGGTTATTATTAATGCATAAAGGTGTGTAGCAGAATGAATCGCGACTCAGCCAGTGGTCGTGGGGACGGGGTAGGCGTCTCTTCGCGGTGCGCAGTTAGACTGGTTTTGCTAGCCCCGCCCCCCAGAGCTAGTGCGGCCGCCACTTCTGGGCGGCCCCCCGGCTTGGTTCAGGAAATGGCCGGTTATGTGTGTGTGTTCAATATCTTTCACTTTTTGCTCTGTGTCTTCTGCTTCACCTTTTAGGCTCGGGTCGAGCTGTACTTCGCAACCATCTGAAAGCATCGGTTGGTAGGATGCTCCCCTGGAGTCGAAACACTGTCACGGCTGATGCCCTTGCGCGGACGGCGGACCGCTGGCCGACCAGACGGCCGCCCTGGAGGCAGGTGGCGTAAGTTGTACTCCCCTCGCTTTAGAGGGTTCAAGGCGCTTTATGCTGAGTGCACTGCTGTGGGCATTGTGTTTTAGGTCCACGCTGGTAGGCGCTGCCTGAGAGACTGCGCCGTCGCAGAAGGCTGCTATGGGCCGCTGGGGCGGACCGACTATAGAAGGCTGGCTGGCGGGGGACGCCAGCCGAGGCAGTCCGGGCAGTTAACTCTGGGTCAGGTGGTAGGCCTCAGTAGGCCTCCCTGCGGGTGAGTTCCGACGTCGTGGCCCATGTGAGCGGGGAGGGTTCTCCCCAACGATGTCGGTTGCAGTAGAAACCTCGTCATAAGTAGGCCCCTAACGGCCTCCCTGGGGATGAGTCCCCAGGTAGTGACTGGATACCCAGTCCTCATCAGCCAGCAGACAGCCACTGTCAGCCCGACTTTAAGGGCTCGCTGAGTTTCAGCACGCCTCACATGGCGTCCCCTGAGGGGGTGACCTAGGGTTCCGACCATTGGTTGACAGGATCTAGGCCGCTTGAGGCCGCCTGTAGGGTGAGCCCCGGTTCCCAGGTCTTGCAACATTGTGCGCGGGTGCTAGCCAGGTGGCTAGCATAGTCTGCTATCAGGGACGGGCCGCTTCAGGCCGTCCTATGGTCGTTTCCCGGCCCTGCGGGGTTTCCGGTGGGATTTGCCATCGGATAAGCACCGTATGTCACCAATCTAATAGGGAACTGCCATTCGGCAATAGGCCTCTCCGGGCCGCCCTAAAAAGACCGGACTGTACGTAGGCATCAAACAGGCCTCCCTGGAGGCGAGCCCCGGGAACACAACAGCTCCCAACAGTTTGCACGTTGGCTGACAGGAAGTAGGCCGCTCTAGGCCGCCTGAGGGTGAGCCCCCGAGCTGGGACGCTCGGTAGGCCAGTGTATTATGCGGTCAGGCCTCTTTTGGCCTTTTTGGGAGGGATTCCCGGGCCAGGTCTCGGTGACAAGCTAGCTATTAGCATGGGTGGCTTCTGGCGCTATAGCCTCATGAGCCCCCTGAGGAACCAGTAAAGCCACCTGCCTGCAGGCCGCCTGAGGGTGAGCCCCGAGCTGGGACGCTCGTTAAGCCAGTGTATTATGCTGTCAGGCCTCTTTGGGCCTTTTTGGGAGAGGATTCCTGGACCAAGGTCTCGGTGACACGCTAGCCATTAGCGTGGGTGGCTTCTGGCGTTATAGCCTCATGAGCCCCCTGAGGAACCAGTAAAGCCACCTTCCTGCGGCTTTTAACAGCAAACAGCTAACACTAACGGTGCTGGGTGGAGGCGCCTCATGGCCTCCCTGGAGGGGAAACGGTTCCTTGGAACAGGAACGTATAACTGGCTTTGGGCTGACAGCTAGCGGCTGCCCGCCGGTGGGTCCCGGCCTGCGCCGGTATAACTCAAGGGCGGGCTTATGCCCTAGCACAACGAGACTCCGTTTCTGCTGCGCAGTCCCTTCAGGACAGGGACTGGCTAGCCTACAGCATGGGTTACCTACCAAGCTGGCTTAAGAGCTCCCCTCATTGAGGGTCGTCTGCGAGCTTACGGCCGCTTGAGTCTGATCAGACGGGCAGGCCCCCCTCGGGGCCTCCCGGGTAGATCAGTCCATAGGCCTTTTTTAGGCCTCCTGAGCACCCCTGTAATAAATGTGCTCAGTAGATCCTAGGATCGAGCAGAAGAGATTCCCCTCGATGGCAAGGGTAAGAAGCGCTAAGCTGAGTACTGCTCTCCAGGATTCCCGTCTCCGAGTTCCGGTCTGAGGAGGACACTGCCACTTTGCAGTCCCTCAGTCTGGATGCTCATAAGTAGAGCGATGTCCGGAGGCTCTGTTTTGACAGACAGGGTTGGCCAAGCTGGGGTGTCCCACAGAAGTGATGCCAGGTGAGGCCTCCCTGGTGGCATTCGGTGAAGGGTTTCCCGAATTAGTGACGGCTGGTGGCGCCCTCGGGTCCCCTAGCCACATTCCCTTAAGGGACTCCTTCCTTCGAAAGTAGTAGGTCCCAGGCCCTCGAGCAAGCCGAGAGTAGGAAACCTCAGTTAAAACTTGTTTAGGTTCTCTCTTAGGCATATAGCTTGGGCTATGACCGTAGGGAATGATGTCACTGGCAGCCTGTGTGGCTAGAGGGGGAGTGGTTCAGACTTTCCGCGAACACTCGTCCAGGCAGTTCTCACTGCCAGTAAGGGGCGTGCACTCCCCTCAGCATGGCGGCGTGGGTATATCGTTCCCCGTAGCGTCAGCTGACGCAGCGCGAGTTCCCTTTCGAAAGGGAACGTCCCCGGTTACGTATGTAACCTTAGTTCCCTGAGAACAGGGAACGAGACGCTGCGTCACATGGCCATGCTTCAAGGTGTGCCTGCCCACAGTCCCTTCAGACGAAGCGGATGTTGTCATGTTGGCACGGTGCCTTTTTATACTTCCTGGTCGCACGGTGATGACATCACCAGCTGCCGACGGTCAGTAGGATTGTGATTTGATAGCGATTTCAGACACCTGTCACGCTGAAGGCGTTCCCCGTAGCGTCAGCTGACGCAGCGTCTCGTTCCCTGTTCTCAGGGAACTAAGGTTACATACGTAACCGGGGACGTTTTCTGGACCTGGTGTCTATAAAAGTTTTTCTTTGACTAAAAAGGAAGTTTTCAGCTCTGAAACTTACAGGATAATATAATATTACCATGACCTTAAAAGCTCAAGGGAAAGTTGGATTTCTTAATTCATCACCCCTTTAACTCAAGAACTGGACGATTTCGAACAAATGAGTGTCCTACTAAGAATGTGAACCACAACACAACAAAATAGAGCAATCTAGAGATGAAAGTAAGATGAATTTGTCCAGACAACACATTTTTGGTGTTTTCAAAATACGAAATGCAGAACAGTAAAAATAAGGAGGCGTAATTTATTTCAGCCTCCGGATCTGATTCTGGATCATGTATTAGCTGAGATCCATAGCCATGGGTTTCTCCACGCTTGAGGATGTCACCGTTTTGTGCGCTCATCCTTTGATATCCATAATAAAGGCTAGATGTCTCGTGCGCGCTGTTGGCCAATGGAGGTCGCCGTCCGCAACTTGCGGCCATCTTGTCACAGGCAGCTCGCTCACTCGTAACAGTGTGTTTTAATGGTGCATGTACTTTTAAATAGCCATAACTTGCTCAATTTTCAACCGATTTCCAAACTGTTTAGTTTGTTATAAACGTCAGAGATGTAGTTATGACACTACATATTTATGAATTATTATAACCATGGACTTCAATATGAAAGTAACATTGAACAGAACAGACAGATGCAATAAAATAGGTATTTATGTTAAATCAATATATAGGCTACTAAAACTGTGTACCGAATTGCACATGATAAATTAATTATTATATATATATATATATATATATATATATATATATATATATATATATATATATATATATATATATATATATATATATATATATACTTTTATAATAAAAATATCACTATTATAATAAAATAATTCATATTTTAAAAAAAATTAACAAAAAAAAAACCATGCAAACTAAGTTTCATTATTGAAACTTATATTATTATTCATAAAATCATTATTGGTGTCAATAAAACCTATATAATTGAACAGCTCGATTGTGGTCTCAGCCTTGATAACGTGCACGTAAGTTATAGCCGTGATACACAAGCTGCACGATTAAGTCGTTTATCTAAACGAAAAGCTGCAATTTCAACGTGTTAAAGCACCCAGATTTGTAGCCATGTTAATAACGTTTGTAAGAAACCAAACCATTTGTAAATCCATCAAGATTTCAGCAAGAGACAAGTATTTATGTTCGTACAGATCACTCATCTTACATCAGGTTCCACAGAGCCCGACAGAAAGCTTGCCTGTGACAAGATGGCCGCCGGTGATGACGATGCTGACTCCGCCGTAAGACATCTAGCCTTTCATCTCGCACCAGGTGTGTTCGACATCGGCTGCGGCTGGATGGATGCGATCGGCGAGAGTAGCCGAGTGCAGGCGGGGAGGAGCTGCAAACAGAGACGTGAAGCCGGACACTTTCTGCTTCCCGTGGTGACGCTTGCACTGCATTTGCAAACTTTATCACAGCTGAAGTTAAATAAATACAATATTTCTCAAATACACAGATGTTTCAAATGACATTTTCATTCAATACTTTATGTACTGTTTAATAAAGCGTCTATTTGGACAAGATTAATGTTCAACATATAAACATACACTATCAATGAAGTGTTGTCAACGGTTTTTATCAGTTTTAGTTTGATAAACATGATGATATAACATCACAGCTACGTGAAAAGAGGTTTTACTGTTATAAATAAATGATTTTTGAGCATTAGCATAACGTAAGGTTTTAGAATAAACACGAAACGCACGTGTTCGCTGTCATGCGGTGAATCGGCCAATCATGGATCAGCTGTGTCGTCATCAGAGCTCTTGCATCCACCTGCAGTCCTCCTTGAGAATCTGCAGCGGCTGCATCAGCCGGCTGCTCTCGAATCGCTCTCGCGGTACTTTGTTGACATACGTCACAGTCACGTGATGTCGGCGCTGTCTCAAGTCGGACAACATTTCTAACCGGCATGCACTGCTTCAAGTCAGCCGCCGGTCGGTCTGCGCATCGCTAGGTGAAGTCGAACAAGCCTTTTATTATGGATATCTATGCGCTCGTCATTCTTTAGCTCCGCCCACACGATAAAGCCTCCAGGCGCTCGGTTTTTTCCAGAAAGACTCGGTACAGCCTATATTTCTTTTATGAATATAATAAAACTAAAGACTTTTCGGAGATATGAAGGATGCAATACTACTCTATAGGTACTCAAGATTGACATGAGATTGACTGAAACTGAGTGTCCCCCCCCCCCCCCCCCCAACAAAAAAAAAATTACTCCGCACCAGTGGTGGGCGCAAGTGGGAATGTCTATACTTATAATTACTTTTGTTTTATACAAACTATTCAATCAACTATCACAAACTATGCATCACTTGAAAGCTAAAGCACTAAAGATTTATGTTCTGAACTCGTTTTTGCAATAAATACACCAGAGAGGAAAGGGTTAAAGGGAATTCTGAAGCAGGAGCTATTTAAACATTAGCATAATAAACAAGGTAACGTTAACTTACTCATCTTTCATCTCCTATTGTGCAGATCAGATCGGATGAATCCACGAAACAACAGCATACATGTCTGTGTAAGTTAAGAGTCCACTCTTTAAAATGCATCCCACTTTTTAAAACAACGAAAAAATAAGGATGAAAACAAAAAAAAATCCTCCGTTGTTTGCTTGAGCGGTTTGAGTTAGAGTAATCAATTGTGTCCATTTTCAATGAAATATCGATTCAAATCATTATTCTGACGATCTTCCCTGTAGCCTACGTTGGACTGTTCCTGTCATATTTAACCCTCCCGGGTCACTCTCCTTCAATCACAGGCTCTCTGATGACACATGATATGAAGGGAGCGTGTTACTGGCTGTTAAAGCTGTCAGTCAACAGCATGGTTTTCGTTGAATAAAGCAAGTCAATAGGCTTGTTTGAGATGCGCCTTGCCTCGCCTGAAAAAAAGGCGAGACTAGGCGGCTGCAGTGAGGGGAGGAGTGAAAAAAGTGCAGGCAAGCCGGACAGTTCTCTCTTCTCGTAGTGGATCAGACACCTGCGAGATCAGTTGCGGATATTGCGGGATTCACACTCGTGCGCTCTGTTGCTGATAAACTGGATGTAATTTAAGTTCTGTTGCTTTTATATGAAAATAAATATTATGAACAAGACACCCAAAGTTTTTGTTATTTATTTCCATTCGAAAGGCCTGTTTATCAAGCATTTTTACTTTAATTACACACGTTTTATATTTTTATTAATATGACAACAATCACATAACCAACAGAGAGATCGCACTCTCCGAGAGTTTGAGAATATTCACACATAATTTATACACATAAAAACATGATATCAGAGTTTTAAAATCAAATATTTTAAAAAAAAGAACCATACATCACGGTTGTTTAAACCAATCCGGTTGTTAAGGCTGACGTCACGCGGCAGCGCTTCCGGGTCCAAACGCTCTATCTTATACCACAAGAAAAACTACAAACGGTGCTAATATTCACACACAATGTGGTGTGATACTACAAAAAAAGCTATAATCATAACCTTTTTCTCCATACCAAAATTCTAGATGGCCAGACAGTGATTCATCTTTTTTAAATCGTTAAAATATTAATGTATGTGACGCTGTGAGCACAGAGACTGTTGTGTAGACTGTAAGTATTTAAAATGTTAAACTTTTTTAAACGTTTGATGTTTAATATGAATAAATCGCACTCATAAACGGGCGTCAATGGCATTCTCAAGTGAAACGAGTTGAGGCTTGGACCCAGAAATGGCGTTCCTTACGTCACGACTTAACAAGCGGATAAGCATTAAGCTGTGTCGTCAGCAAGTCGTTTCCCATCATGCTTTTGCTCAGCGCAGTCGGTGGCGAGCAAGGGGGTAATCTAGCGCTCGGAAAGTGTTCCACCCCTAGGGGCTGCCATTGCTAACCAAGCCATCACCTGCTGTTAGCATCCCATTGACTCCCATTCATTTTTGAGTCACTTTGACAGTTAATAACTTTACATCTGAGATGTTTAAAGACTCCATTTGTCCATTGTTTATTTCTAAAGAAACACGACAATGCATAAAAGGCTCCGTTACCTTATATCTTACACTATCGCCCCGCAGAAGCTGTTTTTGTAAAAATAGGCTAACGATTGCGTCATTACCAACGCGACTCTGTCGCACAGTTGAGAAATTACCGTATAGACCTGAGGAGACGCTCGCAGGCAATCTTTTACTGTCTATGAGACAGTCGGGGGCACGTGGAGACATAAAGTCTGATAAAGTCAAGGGGGAAGAATGGGGAGAAGCCCATAGTGAGCCAAAAGCAACGGGAGAAAATATTTAAACAACGTGATTCAGCTTTCACTTTCCACAACTACTAGAAGACCTACAGCTGTCAGACAGGAGGCTCACGTCACATCTACGTCCTCAAGCTCAGTCTGAACCTGCGCAGTTCGCTCAGCCATCAGGAAGTGAGTGCCCCTAGGTTGACTTCATTATTTCGCCGTAGACGTCAATGGGGTCGCTGTGTCCATTTCTTTTACTGTCTATGGTGGCGAGCAACTGCTCTCGACTGCAGAATCCGACACGTCCGCCTCGCCATCGCGAGAGATTTTTGACATACGTCAGCATGACATTAGAGCAAGGCGGACCGCCCTCCGACACATTTCTAACCGGCATGCATCTCGCGCTGATCACCGGTGATCGATTCTGCGCAGATTTTGCTCATCTCAAACAAGCCGAATATAGGCCTACTTCATGCTTACCGTCTCCATGGCACCAGCTCTGCCAGTTTTAGTGCACACGACCAGACTCTATGACAGACTGTTTTTATTAATTCAATTTTTTTTTTTTACACTTTTAAATTCTGTAAATAGTTGCTTTAGTTCTTCAGAGACTGTAAAGGCATTATAATTTGCAGTTTATTGCAGATTTACTTGAATAAAAAAATACTTACAGAAGCTACATTTTTTGAGAGAATCATCCTCAAATTTGAGTCAAAACATGATCAGACATTCAGCTTTATATTTAGATTATTTTCAGGATCTCAACATTAAAATCTCATAGACCTACATTTTTCCCTAAGAAAAAAAAAGAGTCACTTACATGCATATTTCCTCTTGTTTTACTCTGTTCCTATACTATTTTTTAGTTATTATTACTCTTAGGTAACAATATATAACTGCCATGTACCACAACCAACATAATAAAATATGTTCACGGATAAAACTGAACAAGCTTTTAGTCCCACTCATTATACATTTACTTTGAAAGTGTCACAGAACATGCAAAAAGCAATGTAATAATATCATTTTTCAAAAATGTGGCCGCCGGCAGGTTTTTCCAATGAGCCTGTGTTGGTATTTTGTGTAGTATTGGACTGAATACTAAGCTTTGTCCAAAAAAAAAGATTCTTTCTGTTTGCTGGGATTTTCTTAAGTCTTATCTAAACTTACCCATCAGCCTTGTTTTAGCATTCTTATGCCAGTACATACATTCATAGTGTCGAGTATTAATCTAAGTCAATAGCCTAAAGCCATGGCTCTGTGTATAGTTGAATCTTGAACAAGCCTCTGCAGTTCCAAACCACGAACAGTTACAAATCAAAACATGGTCATGTTCAAGTACCACAGTTAGGGTAAATAAAGACAAATTCGCTTTAGATGAGGCAAGAAGAGCTCGGTTTACCTCAAACCAAGACTCACCATCTCACAAAACAGAGTCAGCAGGCTTTTGGCTCCTTCCTTCCGTATGAATGCAAATAGAGTTATCTAATTTATCAAACATGTATAGCGCCGACATCTTCCAGTCTCCCCTGCGCTATCTCAATATTTGCCAGAGCACCTTATAAAACCTGTCATTAGTTAGTGTTCACCTTAAATCCTGTAGTATATTTACACTACTCCATCCTTCAGAACATGCTTCATAACTGTCCTCTGAGGTAGGGCAAACGCTCTGTCGGGGTGGGTGAGGGGGTCCGGGACAAAGCTTATAGTTAAACACACGTAATTTCATACAGCCATTAATCACAGAAAGGCGGTTGCCGGGGGAACTGCTGCCTCAGGGACGATGCGCTCATGCTCACCGCTGGTGGTCCTGTCGACAGACCTACCGGACACATCAAACCTCAAGTGCCAGGGGTCGCACCTCAGGTGGTAACCCAGAAACAAGGAGCGAGAGAGATGCAGATCTGTTTTTCATTGATGTTGTTTCTGGACTGAGAGAAAGAAGTCTGCGGGCATGCTGTATGCTGCCAGCTCTTTGCGGTTCTATTACTACAACTACTACTAAATTGAATTTAATCTATACATATGAATATCAAATGCAGTCAGTCTTAGTTTGATTGGATATGCAAAGTTCAAAAAGTGCTGAAATTTCAGTTTTTGGAGCTAGCCATATTTCATGCTCAATATTCACTTACAAGAAGTATGGTAAGTATATATATATATATGGTAACACTTTAGTATGGGGGACACATAAACACATATTTATTAACTATGATTTTGCCTCAGTAAACTCCTAATTACTGCTTATTAATAGTTAGTATGGTAGTTGTGGCTAGGTAAGGGATGTAGAATATGATCATGCACAATAAGGCATTCATGTTCTTTATAAGTGTTAATAAACAGCTATAAACCCTATATGAAAATACATAAATACATATAAAAATACATAAACACTAACGCTTATGTAAAAATACATAAACACTATATATGTACACCTTTTCGGTTGTTTACGGTTTGTTTTATTTCATTTTTTTTTTAAATTTGCATGATTTTTCAAGATTGCCCTTAAAAGCAACATCAAAGAATAACAATAACTTTTCTAAAACAGAACATCTGCTTAAAGCTTCAGTACATAAAGTGGCAATAAAAATCTGCGTACTGTTGACTTGATCAAAGAAAAATATTATAAGAATTTGCAAAGAAAACATTAAGCCAAAAGTACTATTATTTTTAATAATGTTTTTACTAAATAATAGCACTGTATCGGGGACTCGAGACCTCAGACATTAAACATATAATAATTAAATAAGTAAACTGAATTTCAACTAAGCTTAATTGTATCATGGTTGGATTGTAAACTGTGCCAGCATATGATTTTTTTTTTTACATCACACTAGAACTACACCACATTTGAACAATCCTTTCTCTCTCTATCTTTCTCTGCTCATTTCCTTTTTGTCTTCACTGTATGTTTGGTTTGGCTAAGAACCCAGCCCAAACACTTGCCCTCCACACAGGAACCACCCTAAGCTGAGGTCATCAATTCAGAACCTATACCCTGGCAACAGTGTTTAAGTCAGGAAAGAGAATACATGTCAAGAGAAACGGTCGTGCCGAGCAGTGCACATGGAATGTGTCAGTGTTTCTACACTGTTTACAGCTCTGTTTATGATCTGTGTTAACAGTGTACTGACACTTTAACTGGCTTCAAAACAGCCGCCAGCACGAGGGCCATGAATCTAGAGCGGCAGCAGACCTGCGTTTCACCTCATAAGGAAAGAGTAGGAAATACCTCCTTCCAGACGCTGTCATCTATGCAGTTGTTTGTGTTTACAAAAATATTTGTATTTCTGATTTCTATTATGTGCTCTCATGCCTGTTCTGTTTTGTTTTTATGGTTGATGTTGGCTAAGAGATCTCACTTGTAAAAGAGTAAAATAATAATAGCACTAGTGACCCTGGAGCACATAATCAGTCGCACGGGTATATTTGTGGCAATATATAGTATGTTAAGATCATGTTCCATGAAGATAATAAGATAATAAGTAAATTTCCTACCGTAAATGTGTAAAAATATATTATTAGTAGTAAAATGTATTGACAAGGATTTAATTTGGACAACTTTAATGGAACTGTATGTAAGAAATGTATTTCAATTAATCATAAAATGGCCCTGATATATTACTAGACATTAAGAAATTATGTTAATTTCAAATACTTATATCACTGACAACAGTAGTCCAGGCAGGATATTATCATTTAAAAGTTGTTGTTGCAGCCCTCAACTGATGTTGATGTTGACATGTTGTGTTTTGGCCTGAAGCTCCGCCCTCCACCTATCTACCAATCACAAAGTCAGTAGTGTTTCGGCATCCGGGTTGCCAGATCTGCACTAGTTACCACAGCTGCAGATCTACAAACGTTCCTGCTGATCCTGCAGCATATCTGGCAACCTCGAGTCAGGGGGGAGGGGGAGAGGGGAACACATGCAGTACCAGTTTTGGCCACAATCTTACATACACTTCTTTTAAAGACTTCTTGTGACTTAGACCCTTATGACTGGATTTGTGTTCCAGGATCATGTTACCAAATTGTGTTATTTTCTCATCTTTATTCTTAAGTGCATCAAACCTAAACCTAGAAAAGTTCATAGAGGACAGTTAAAATGTGTTTGAGGATTTTCTCTCTCCTTCTCTCTCTCTCAAGAAATTAAAATTCAGCAAGGACTGATGTAATTGATTAGTGACTATTAGTAATTACATAATCACAGTTGTCCACAAAACACTTAGACAGCACAACAGGTTTCAATATTGATAATAATAAAAACGTTACTTAAGCAAAATATTAGAAATATTTCTGAAAGATCATGTAACTTTGAAGACTGGAGTAATAATAATGAAAATTCAGCTTTTCCTGACACAGCAAATAAATTACATTTGAATTTTTATTCAAATTACATTTATTCAAATTACATCTGAATAAATGACTATACGTTTACATTATACTAAATTATAATATTATTTTACAATATTACTGTATTACTAATACTACTACAATATTTCTGCTGTATATTTTTTTTTTTTATCAGTAAAGCACATTGCCTTTGCTAGATTTACAGTACACAAGAATTTGGTTTTAGACAGAAGTACAGATGTTTGTCATAAGCTTTTCACTCTTACTCTATTCAACTGTTTCATCCCCAACTGTAATCTTAGCAGTACATTCTCTTGGCAGACTAATCGGAAAATATCCGGCTGATGTTTATTTTGGCAGAGTGTGGTGATAGAGCTGAGAAACTCTTTCTTGTGCGTACATGTAACCTGTTAGGATCTGTCATTGATTTTGTTCTACAGTGTGACAGGTCTATAGTGACAGAGTGTGAAGTACATATATGAAATAAATGACATAATAAAACCTAAATAAGTATATATATATATATATATATATATATATATATATATATATATATATATATATATATATATATTCCCAATAACCATAAAAGACAAAATTTTACAGTCTCCATCTGTAAAAAAGTAAAACAAGTATTGCTTCGTGCCAAAAAGAAAAATTGCTAAATTGCTCACAATCATCTGTCTCACTGAATCTTCATAACATCCCTCATTTATTCCTGTGTTTTGCCAAACCACAGCTGAGAGAGGTTGACACAAGCTTTCACCATGGAATAAAAGGCTCAATTAATTCATTTAGTCGTTTCTTCGCCTCGAGGCCCAGACATCAATAGGCGAGCAGACAATCCTCTTCTGTGCCTACTATAAACAATGCCGGCTGGCGCTGACTGAGGAAACAGGTATCAACAAGGGTGAGTCTAAACAGCACTGCAGCACTGTGATTTAAGAGAGGTGTTAATGCCATCAAGAGTGAAGTCAACTGTGTCTTACCCTAAAGGCTCACGCAGAAACAGCCAATAAATTACACAATTGTATGATATATGAGAGAGCTATTCTTATAGTGCTGAAATTCACAGCCAATGAGTGAGTCTGTGAACTTGTAACAATAAGCTAGAAATTAATAAGACACTCCTAAGACAAAACAAAATGCCATGGTTGCAATTATCTTATTAAATCAATACTGTAAAAAGGTGGTTATGTTGAGGTGTAATCTAGCGGTTAGTACATCTGTTCCCACATGTGATGCTTAAGCAGGCACTGCAAGGTATATTCTCCATCCTATTCCTCCCTCTTCTCCTCACCCAAAAATATAGATTTGGCAAAAGTAATATAAAAATAATTGTTGAGGTCATCAATGCTCAAATTTGACCTGAACCCATGAAACGTGTCACCATAAAATGACTTAAAAATTCTCATTTTTTAATGGAATATTTCTGCATTTATTATAAATGACTGATGCACATCAATATTTTTCAAAATTTTATTGATTGTTCATTTAAATTTATTGATTGTGCCCTCATAATCGTTAAAGGGGACCTTAGTATATCCATAAACAGTCCTGTATTGGGGACCATCTAGAATATTTGTTGGTTAACTTCTTCAAGCTAGATTCAGAAATGTCACAGCCCTTACCATGACAGCAAGTTTCAACACACTACTAACACAACTCAACCAGACCTCACGGCCTTTTTTGCGAATGTTTTATGTGGAAATTATTTAAATGCATCACTGTGAACGTAGCGTGTTGCCAGATTCTAATTGTCTGATGATGACGCTCAGCCATGGCTGGGGTGTGACAGCCTGATGCTGCGTCTTGTTCCCCTTTCAGGGAACTGGGTTATATGACGCTATGGGAATTTATGCTGCCTTCATGTTATTGGAATTATTGTAAATACTAGTTTCCTAGTTAAAAAGTTGGACATGAATGCCTTTTCAAGTCAAAATTTGAATGCGATGAGCTCGTAATCCAGACTTCAGATGAGGGAATTAGGAAATTTACAATAGCACGTGAAGGCCGCACTAATATCAACGTCACCACTGGACAATGCCTGCCCCATGAGGGTATGTTTTTGCATAGACAGTTGATGAGCGGATCAGCCCTGAAGTGCAGACTATAAAACCTGATGAATGTGTGTGGAGAGGACCATCCTGCCACAGCACAAACATCTTTCAAGGGTGCACCCCTAGCGAATAGATGATGCAACACTCCTAGTCAAGTGAGCCCCAACCCCTAAAGGTGAACCCTCTCCGGCCTTCTCATAGGAGAGGGAGATTGTGTCAGTGATCCAATGTGAGAAACTGAGGTGCTCTCTATGCAGAACAACACATGATAGCCCCTTCAGGTGTGGGAGGAAATGTTTCAGAGCTAAAAACACTGCTCTCATTTCTAGGCAATTTATGTGCCAATGAAGATGGACGTTCGCCCAAAGGCAAATGGCTCTCGATGGCAACATGCCCCAAGAGCCTGGCCTTTGTTTAGGAACCGTTGGCCCCTCCAAAGTCGTATAGAGCATGTAGCTCACAGCACGCGACTCTTACGACCCTGGAAGGATGGCTCAGAGGATGGAATCCCCCAGATCTTGAGCCAAAACTGGCATGGTCTCATGTGCAGTAGGCCTAGCGGAAAGATGTTGGCAGCTGCCACTAAGAGACCTAACTACCTATGAACTTATAAGACTGAGAGCTCTTGACCTAGCTTGATATCTTTAATATCACTTCAATTCTACACATGCAGGAGATGGATGTCCCTACACTGAATCGACTCGAATTGAGTCGAATCCCAAAAAGGTTCTCTGAGCTGGAGAAAGTGCACTCTTTTTGGAGTTCAATCTCAACACCTCCTTCTTCATGTAGGCTGGGGTTTTTAATTGATTTGTTGCATCTTGTAGTCGCGTCGCGTATGGTGTGGACAGACAAGTTGCTTTTCGCTGGAATCTTATCGCGTCGCGTGTAGTTAGGACACGGTGTTATGGAGATAGAACTTGTCGCAATGTGTTCTGTCAGCCCCCTCGAGGACTGACCCCGCATATTTCACACCCGTGCAGATTACACACACGTCGTGTGAGTCATCATGGTAAATGGACTGCATTTATATAGCGCTTTTATCCAAAGCGCTTTACAAATTCTCCTCACATTCACCCATTCACAGACGGCGATGTCAGCCATGTAAGGCGCCATCCAGCTCGTCGGGAGCAGCTGGGGTTAGGTGTCTTGCTCATGGACACTTCGACACTTGGTCAGGTGGAACCGGGGATTGAACCACCAACCTTCTGGTTTGTAGACAACCTACATGAACCACTGAGCACTGCCACCCATCATCATCCGAGATGTATTGTGGGCACGGCATCACACATCTGTACTTTTTTCCTGACATGGTGGAATCTAACTCCTATCTTTGCCAAGCACACACACAAAGCAGCAAACACATGCTCACATATGCGGCTTATGAAGACAAACATGATGGCGACATGCTGATATGACATCTATTTTTGTTTTCAGTGATACTACACTACAACTACATTGTTGTGTTGTGCTTCAGACACTGGCTTACCGTAATGTGCCCATAGCAACAAGCCATCACGCAGCGTTGAGTTCCACTCGAAAGGAAAAGTGCTTACTATAGGAAATTACTCCATTTGAAATGGAGTGGACTTAGTGCTGTAAATTTGAAAACCTTTTTTATGTTCAAACAGCGACATGTAAAAATCATAATAGGACCTTTAAATAAACCTCAAAATGACTACCCCAATCTCCTAAGCAAACTGTTACTCACATGAGATCAAAGCCATTGCAAATCACAATAGTCCAATGATCCAATATTTTCTTGATAGACAAAATCCTATTCCAAACTATATATTTTTTCTAATTTGAGAAGCCGTTTCATTTGACACAATAGGAAAGAAAAGACTATCGCAGATTCTGCTTTTTTTCTTTCTTCTTTTTTATAATTTTAATTAATAAAATGTATAAATATTTTAATAATATTATTATAACTTTTTTTTTTTTTAAACTGACTTAGTATAATTTACCCATATGTGAACGCTATCAGACTTCTAGGCAGGAGTCACTATGTTTGTGTTGTGAGAGTCAGCCAATTTATCCTCAGCTGGTTCCCGTCAGTGATGTGGAGACTGCTTTATTTCTGTATCACACTAACAATGCAGACAATGAGGGATGACATTCCCCATGTTCCTAAGAAACAGCTTTGAATCTGTGAAGTGATAACATGAACCTGCCTGAAATTATAAAATGTAGTCATAATAAGTCATGATAAGTTGTGGAGTGTGTAGGAGAAGCAGTTTGGAGCAGAAGCAACTCAGCTTTCACCAAAAAGAACAAGAGCTCGAAAGAACTCGTCTCCATCTTGAAACTTTCACATTCTCCTTCTTTCAGAAACGAGCTCAAGGTTTCCTCTTCATGGGCTTGTAAAGGGAATCTGTGTTCCATTATGTATCAGACAAGTAATATCAACCAAAAGCCTCAAAAATGAACACTTTGCCTTAGGGAGGCAAAGAAAATCCACTGAGATGCCAATATAAAGTCTTAACCATGCCATTTTGTCTTGTATATAAGTGTGTTCTATATGCAGTGATAATTTTGAAAATGTCCATATGTTTGTGAGATGGCAATATCGTTCCACAAACAAAAGAGAAAAAAGTTGTTTGGTTATTTTTGCGTGACTCTGAATCTCTGAATGACCTTGATTTTATCTACTTCCAACATTTAGCAAAATACAAAAGTCACATTTTGGTATTTACAAATTTAAGGCTTATTTATAATTTCCCAATCTTTGATTCTCAGAAATACAAACCCAGCTGTATTCAACATACTTTAGATAAAATTGGATAGTGGGAAGTGAAATAAAATCAAAAAATAAAACGTTTAAATTCAGTAAGACATCAACGTAGCCATGGATATAATCAGCAAGTTCAAGCATTCTAAATCTTGTGTTAATATTTTTTTTGTCCATGCAGGGATATTTTGCTTCAGATATTTAATCATGTTATGACTAAAATGAGATGCATATCCCCTCAGATTTTCTCATTTTAATGTCCTTTCTAATGTGTTTATCCAATTTTTATTAGGGAAAGTAAAACAAAACTTCTTAAGTGTGTCGGATCGGTGCTCATGACCTTATACACTATCTGTCAGTATTATCAGGTGTTCATAATTAACCAATCAATAAAGTCCAACTCAACTCCATCATAAAATAAAAACAACAGAAAAAATAACACATTGCTCGTCAGAGTTGGAATTGAGTCATGAAAAAAAAATCCTTTAAATGCCAGTCCCAGCAGGCTTCAGCTATTGAAACATGCATGGCTTAATATTCTCTATTCATGAGCCATCGTTCTGCCTGAGATACTTCTATCCTGTCGATATGCACTTTTCATTGGCCTGCAGCTGTCAATGTGTCCTTGCATAACGAGCCAGAACATTGTATTAAACATTTTTGTTCAAGTGCTCTGACCACAGATGTACTTGTGGTAAGATGGGAAGACAGACATTTGGACATTGTTAAACATTGTCAAACTGATGAATAAATAGTTTTGACTCCCATATATAATCAGATGGTGTCCAGTTCCCTCAAAACTTGACAATTACCAGCAATCTAAAGTTAAATCCTACAAAATGACATCAGATATACTTAATAGTATTCTCTCACAAACCGGGCACATGCATTCAATTCAAATGGCGTCACCCTTGAGTTCACTCTAATTTAAAATTAAAACTATCCATGAGTACAAAGAGCAGTAGCATTATCATATTCTTACACATACCATCCCGTGTGCGCGCAATATGTGTGCTAACCCTCATGTTTCCGAGCCTGTGTGTGTGTGTGTGTGTGTGTGTATGGTGGCGTCTAGTTAAACGAGATGCAGATGGCTGGTTTGGGCCTTGTGCGCTGCTGCCTGGCAGGCATCAGGGTGAGTTTGCTGCAGAGTATTCGGCTCTAGAGCCAGGCTCTCCTCTGGAAACATACTTACCCCCCTACAGCAGAGCCTCAGCGTGGGCTTTCCGCCAGCACTGATCTCGCCAGGAGGTCTGGGCCTTCTCAAAAACACACAGCCTGCCCCACAGCCAGCTCAATGCACCCTTATATCTCTGGTTCTCCTGAAGAGGCTGGGCTTGTGCATCATAGTCTTGAGTCCAAATTCTCAAGCATTGTTTTTGATCACCGTTCCTGTCAAAAAAGCTGGCAGCCGCTATGGAGTAACATGAAAGAGCTAATGAGCTCGCTCACTTGCTAGTGGAAAACATTCATGTTGTACAATCACAAACAGGTGGTTGAGAACTTCTAGGTGTTTGTGTCTACAGCATTTGCTATAATTGTTTGATGCATCCGCAAAGGATGAAGACACATTTCAGAGTTCCTCCACAAGAATCACGTGCGTATGAGAAGGTTTGGTTCGCCTGCGCTGTACTAAATAAGCTGAACACCAGTAAACATTGATAAGCGTTCTGGGAAATGCAGTCACCGGTTGGAAAAATGAACTGCTGCATGTCTATTATGGTAATTCATCCCCTTTGAACAGTAGTGAGGTACAATAGTGATGCAGCAGAGCAAAGTGCAAAAGCTCTGTCAGGTTTCTCATCTCACGTCTCACCTTATTTTGCTTGATAGGTGAGACTATTTGATCCATCGGCAGCTTTGAAGATTAGAGAGACGTTGATTTATAAAAGCCATGTGGCAGCTAAAACATTAACTAGAGCCTTTTACTTTTACTGGCATGGACAAATACACAAACACAGAGATTACTGATGGCTGACTGTCTAAGAAATCTGACAAAACATATTTAACACTCTGCTGTATTACTGAATTAAAGGAATTATATATTTTTAAAAAATGTTTAAGCTGTTTATTGAATACAAGAGCTTTAATTTTAATGTTAAGCTTTTCATTGAAAAGGAAAATTCTGGAATCATTTACATTACATTTCTCATTACAAACTTTCAGTTGTTTGTCCATACAATGAAAGTCAATGGGGTCCAAAACTTTCAAGCGACAACGCTCCAGCGATTTAATTCAAGTCTGAGCCCAAACCAAATATGGTAAAGTGTCAATATCAATAAACATCACTTGCATGTCACCTGACTTATTGTAATCATACAAGCACCAATGAGGTTTGTTGCCATATTTGATCTGGTCATGAGTATACATTAGTTGATCAATGATTTAATTTGATTTGAGTTAAGAGTACATCACTACTTAAAGTGATAGTTCACCCAGAAATTCTCATCATTTACTCAACCTCATGTCATTCCAAACCAATAAGATTTTATTCATTTTCAAAACACACGTTTGACCTTACATTTACAATATTTAATTTGCTCTGTGTGTGTCAGTCAATTTTTATATGTTAAATTCAAAGTTAAATTAAATCTTTTCATCATATAAAGTGACCATGTCTCGTCAGAGGACTTGGATTAAACTGCTAACTACATATGGATTTGGTTTATAATCTCTTTATGAACTTTTTGAAACATCAAAGTTTTGGTGGAACTGACATAAGTGAAGGGACAGAAATCTCTTATGTTCATTAAATAGGTTTCATTTGTGAAGATGAAGAAAAGCCTGATGGGTTTTGAATGACATGAGGGTTAGTATAAATGATGTTAGTATAAACAATTTTCATTTTTTGTTTCTGTCTTTTCAACATACAATGTATATAACCACTGGGGTTGTATGGATTACTTTTATGCTACCTTTACGTCCCTTTTGGAACTAAAAACTTTGAACACCCTAATTGTATGGACAAAAACAACCAGAACCATTCTTCAAATATCTTCTTTAGTGTTCCGCAGAAGAAAGCAAATCATACGAGTTTGAAACAACATGTGGACGAGTAAATGATGACAGAAATTAAATTTCTGAGTGAACTATTCCTTTCAATTTAAGACCAAATTGCCAGTACTTTATTTCCTCTAAAACGTGAATAAAATGTCCTTGGAGATTAGCCTGATGGGTCCACTTATTCATGCCTTCAGCATATCAACCTGCACTGTCAGTCAAGAATTTCAGAATCAGGCCCAAGAGAGCTTTAAAACACTTCCAAGTGTGTAGTTAATGTTCAAGGAGATCCTGCGGTAACTATGTGAGACAATCTGTTCGAACTGGCAGAGTCATGTTGTGGTTTGGCATGTGGGAGAGATGTTAGGGACTTAAACTTAACTTTGTGACAGAGAAACAAGCGCATGCGGGAAAGACAAGAGAAACGATTTGGATTCTGACAGCGATATGCTTAACTTCCAACAATAGAGGACAGAGAAACATCCCTGACTCATCCGAAACCACAGTCTGAGATTAAACACGAGCCCTTCTGTCATCAAGATTACATTCCTCTTAAACATTTCCTTCTCTTTACTAAAACATGCACTTTTTTGCTGGTCCGCTCTACGGAGCGAAGCTTAAAAGAAAATCCTCTTCTAAATCTATGCTTTGTCTGACTAAAAAGTCCATAAAACCCAGGAATCCAGCAAGCGCTTTATAGCTTGAATTGAATTCATTTCAATGTGATCAAAACTTTAAATTTTCATAATAGATCAATTTTACAACATGAACACTGTTATTTTCATGTTTACTGTGAAGGTGCTTCAAAACAGTCTGTATAACCTGTATACATAAGATGACTTGATTTAAAAAATATTTGTATTTGTATAATATAACACTAATTTGAATGTTTCCCCCAAGTATGCATGCAGTGACATTCCTTTTTCATATAGTGTGGCCTTTTTCTCCTTATTGTGTATTCCTGACAGGCTTCAGACTTCGGCTCAATGCATTAGAGAATTATACTTCTCAATGGCATTAGCTGATCAATACCCTAAGGCCACATTAACGGGGCACTCAGGGGTTTATACGGTTCCTTTTTCACTGGAGGATCCAATCAGTTAAGTGCAGTTTAAGTGAAACCGAGGTCTCTTTGCAGTCCTAGCTATTGATCGCTATCTATTAAACACTCTCTCTCAACACTATTCAGTGTTTCACTCACTTTAAAACCTCCCTCATTACCTCAAATCGTTCTATACAATATCTATATTCTTAAGATATTTCATAAATGGAATTTCATGGCATCCTTTTGTGAATTTTTCTTTCAGTAAGAGTTCAAGCTAGTACATGATATTAGTTACAAAGACAGTTAGACTGAAATACTTTGCAGAATGCTGGAATTTACAGTAGTGATGAAAGAGGACCAAACCCTCAGTCAGATCATTTACAACATACATTTCAATATTGAAGCTTGGGTAATGAACGGGAGGTGTTTTTTTTATAGGTGTTTGATTGCATTTTGCCCTCACACGCAAAAAGGTTTCCCCTTGGGCTCTGCCCTCGCTCAGAGGTGTCACACGGCTCTTTCTTCTTCCTGTTTAAGCTCTGTTTGCTTTATGGTCGCCCACCCCTTCACTCCTCTCTTTTCACTTCTTCACTCCTTTTCATTCTCTTGCACTCTCTTTTCATTTCGGCACTGGATCTGATGGCACTGCGCTTAGGAAAAACACAGCCGAGGAATGTTCTGCAAAAGCGTCAGCTTGCTGACAGCAAGATGGATGCTGTGAGTGACGATCTTTTGTGCCCCACGCAAGACACACACATGCAGGCCCGGTAAAAATAAAGTGTCAAGGATACAGGGGAGCAATTGTGCGACTAAACGGGTTTGTTTACATTTCTAAAGCGTGGATACATATAGGGCTAACATAGAGAAAGATGAGTCAAAACAGTCATTGAAAACTGGGCAGGTGCACATTTTGCTTCAGAAATGCATGATGGATAATAGATTCCATTATAGGGATGATTCAGATTTGTTTATGCAGGACCATACATTATTTGCATGCATTAAAGTACATCCTTGATCCATACAGACTGCTTAAGTCATTCAGCTATTGAACTGAATTTTTAAGTTTTCACACTGACAGAAAATCAGCACCATATGAAAATGAAGGCTACTAAAGATATAGATTCATTAAACATGTTTACGTAATTTATTAAAATACTATAAATCTTCATGCTTTAAGATGCAGACCGTTTTAACCTAACAGCTTTTTTTCCCCTTTCTGATATATTATTTAACAGTGCAAGCAAAGTGAAATCACAGAAATACAAAAAGGGCATTGTCAATATAAATTGAATTATAAAGGGTGTTTTAAGCTACAGGTGTTATATGCATCTGCTATACCTATAAGTACTTTTTTAATAACCCAGAGAGTAATCTTATCTTTCAGGCTGCTGATAAAGAGACTGCTTTAACAGTGCTTCAGCTTGGTGTAGGCTTAAGAGACAAATCAGTGCAAGTTATGACTGAATTTTGTTCGAAAATTGAAATTGAAATCGAAAATATAAACAAATGTGTTTATAAATTAGTTTCTACATTCATTAAATTAAGCATTATGGTTTTAAGTCTAATTTTTGGCATAAGTAGGCAAAATATTCATGTTCCTTCAGCTAGTTTATCATACACTGATAACCTGTATTACAAATATATATGCATACAAAACATATTTTTACAAATGCTTTGTAAAATATTAATAACAACACTCAGAAATAAATGGTACCCTGTCTACTGTCCCTGTAGTTATTAATATATATGTACACACATTTATTAATATGTGCACCTTTTGCACCAATAATGTTGGTACAAACAAATGTACCTTTGAGGTAGATATGCACTTTTTAGGTACAAAGGTATAACTGTTGAAAGGGTACCGACTCAGTGACAGCTTTTGTACCTTTTAATCTGAGAGTGAATAATTATATGTAAATAAATATTTGGGAATCTAACCAGCACTGCTGATATTTAGGTTATAACTGATAGTTTACACTAACTATATTCGATAGTGTATAGTAATCTGTAAATTAGCCTAGTAAATTAACTAATGTAAATATGTAAATACATCTGTATTTTGTTTGTGATATAACTCGGAATAATTTAAACCTAGTAAAGAAGGTAATATTCCTTAGGCTACTGAAAATGTATTTTAATGACAGTGATAAAAGTGAGTGCACGGGCCAAAACACGAGGCGGGATCATTGGCAGACTTTTATTGCTCTTTAGACAACAAAATGCTGTGTTTGTTTTCTCGCCTTAGTCTCTAAAGACACCTGTTCACTCTTTTATTTTATTTTTATTTTTTATCATTTAATAATATGCGTGCTGATGCGGGTATGCAGATTTCAGATTTTTCTCCTAAGCTAATAGCCTAATAATCACTATAATTATTTAAACATGATTATTATTAGTTTTTATTATATTATTTTCAAAATATATTTATATATTTATTTTTATATACATTTTCGATCGATCCGTATAAGAAACATGAGCCGAACTTATGTTTCTAAAATTCGCTTTAGTGTAAACTTTTATTCAACAGTGCATAAATAAAAAACTATTAAATACAAAAGTTTTGTATAAATCAACTGCAAAAGCCGACCTTAAATTCATTAAACATTCAATAATTATTTTCCTACATTTATTCAAACCTCAAGACATTCGATGCCGAGATTGATAAACATTGGCCATATAAGATCATAATAGACTGCAATCATTTCTATTCGTTTCTATTTATTCCTACAAACCATTAATATTTCAAGTCTTAAAAAATAGAGATTGTTTTTATCTTCATCTGAATCATTGCGCTTTCTCCATAAATCTGTCTCCTATATTGTTATACTGTAATGGTCCCGAAAGTTCCTTTTACTATGCGAAATGTTAGAATTTAAAAAGAAAGCACCCGCATTTTTCACTTGGCAGTCTGGTTTCGAACTCATCTCAAACTAATTGTCGGTGCGTGCGACGAGAGATCAATGTACGATACGCTTTTGGAGAAATAAAAGTTGGACCTACCGACACATTCGTTGGCTTCTCTCGCGGTTGCGCGCTGCCAGGGTCGGTCATAGTGAAACGGTTTGCATCTGTCACACTCCGGTCCGGCTGTATTATGCTTGCACTCGCACACTAGGTTTCCATCCCGGTCTTTGACGCACCGTGACGCGTGTCCATTACACTTACATCTGCCTCCGACCTGCAGGTCTGACACGGCGTAAAAATAGGAATCTCTAGCCAGCTCCGAATCATCCTCATTTTCATCTCCAAAAGTGTGCAGTCGACTGAAAGTCACCTTAATGTCAGTGGCAGTCACCCAGTCCTGAAGTACTGGTGAATTGTCAAAGTCGTGCGCGGAGGGTCGCCCGTCCAGGGTGCTGAACGCGATCAACCCGCCAGAGAGTGGGTGCATGTCGGTGTGAGAATCTGTACAGATGGCCTCTTGCTCGTTTTGCTTAGTGATCGTTGCCTTGCTGGGCTTGTTGTACATCTTTCTACACTGGGTCGAGTAATACTGGAAAGGTACCCAGGACTTGCCGTAGTCCATTGATTTAAAGATAGCCATAGACTCTGGTCGGGGTGAGTAGAACTGCAAACTCACGTAGGTCACTTCGAATTTCTTGCTCAGGGATAATGTTAAAGTGACGTTTTGAGGATACTGGATGTAATTGTCCGACTGCCAGAAGGTGAGATTATGAGGATTGTTCAGGTCGGTTAGGTAAGCAGGTGGGTGATATTTCTTTGGGTCCGACGCGTCGCACGTGTGGCAGTTTCTGTGCTTTTCGTCCCCTTTCTCAGTTACCACACAGTACCGGCTCGGTGTTTTGCCGCAGGTGCTAGACGCGCGCACTTCCTTCCCGAACGCCGCGTTCACGAAATCGGGGATGCATCTTCTGGGGTGACCGTTCTCGTCGTAACACGGATCCGGTGGGGAGGTCTGAGCGGCGAACATGCTCATGCCGTATCCTCCGACAGTCCCGTTGACCACACAGTAAAGAGTCACCAAAGTGACCAAAGCATCTGAGACCCTCAACATCATCACGCGCCTTCCTCAGTCTCTCCTGAGCTGAAACACAGCCGTGTCCTAATGAGAAGATGCGCTCACTGCTTACAGGTATAACAGCCGAAAATCAGTTGACAGTCTGAGCGAGATCAATCCACAGCCGCAAACTAACGTGGATCTGAATCTGACTCCAACACATGGGCAAACTCCTGGATACCTGATCTAAATCACTGCGGAATTTCTCACAGTATTTAGGCAACACTTTCGCAATGAAAGAAAATCGCTGAAGTAATCTCCACACGTTCTCTGTACTGTTCAGCAAAAGCAGAAAAGTCACAAAGCAAACTCAGTTCATGCTGGCTCTCTCTTTTTTCCTTGAGTAATGGACACGCGCTTTCACTTGTCTGGTTCTTGAATCTGTTCTCATGTAGAGGATATAAGAAGATCCCGTTAGTTCTCTCTCTCTCTCTCTCTCTCTCTCTCTCTCTCTCTCTCTCTCTCTCTCTCTCTCTCTCTCTCTCTCTCTCTCTCTCTCTCTGCTCTATGGAGAAAGAGCAGGACGCGTCTTTTACGCAGAGCTTCGAGCTCATTCATCTCCAGCGGTGATCACTCGAGAGAACAACGACATCCACTGGTAGATTATCAATAAAACCAGAACGGACGTTTAATTTGTAATTTAGTTAATACAAATGTTGTAGACATGCACAAAATATACATTTATAAAACATAATTGCACTTTTATTTTTGACATTTTATTGTATATATTATAGAAGTTTGTCTTGTTCGTTTGAATGCTGTTCTGATTGTCCAGCTTAAAATGAGGACTTCGCATTTTTAATAATTTTTATATCAGGTTTGAGATTGATGAAATCCTCTATCACACACACACACACACACACACACACACACACACACACACACACACACACACACACACACACACACACACACACACACACACACACACACACACACACACACACACACACACACACACACACACACAAAAAAAAAAACAATTATTATCTTTATATCTATATTACATAATAATAATATAATAATAATAATAATAATAATAATAATAATAATAATTATGATGCAACAAAGGTACGTTTAGCCTAACTCTGGTTTTACAAGGATATTATTTTTTGACAGGCTACATTTATATATATATATATATATATATATATATATATATATATATATATATATATATATATATATATATATATATATATATATATATATATATTACATTTATAAGATAATTTTTTTTGACAGGCTACAGCCTATAGGCTACTCATCCCGAAAGGATAGGCTCATCCGCAAAGCGGTCTACCGTTGCTATAGTAACCTCAAAAGGAGAAAGATATTCTATCACGAACGTCTATGGCGTCATAGAGGAAACTCCGCGCTCTGGCATAATTGAAATCCACCTCGCATGGTTTTATTTTTATTTTATATATATTAAATAAGCTGGGAATTATTATTATTATTATTTTTTTATGGGACTAGGCCTGTATTGACTGAAACGTAGGTTTTGGAATAGCTCTACTGAGTAATAAACTTGCACTAGTCTTTTTTATATGGTGGGTTCAATAGATCCCTCCGAGCCACTTTCTAATTTTCACCCATAATAAAATTGTATTATTTATTTTCAATAAAGGTTGCCGCAACTTGGCTTAGAAAGGACACAAGTATGATCCAATAGCAGAATAACAATGTTCAGCTCTCTATTATAAAAGAAATCAAACGGTCATTCAAATTCACTGGTTATCTTGTATTAGCGACGTCAGTCAAGCTTCGCCTGAATTTGAATGATTCGAGTTAGAGCGAGATGGGAACAGAACAGGGCAGCAATGTTTCTACTATAGGCTTACGATGCTTTTGGGAAACGCGTGCTAAGATGTTGGAGGACGCGTCAGGATGCGTTTTAATTTAAGTCTGAAAATTCATATCGAGTATTCAAATCCAGAGATCATATTAGGAAGTTAAAAGTTTAAAGGGTTTTCTATTATTAAACAGCTGACTTGAACATTAATTTCTACAAATAGGCCTTTGTTGATTTAATAGCCTACAAATGAATACATAATATCTGGTTTTGATGATTTACCAAGTTGTACCAAACTAATTTATTTTCTTTAGTTAACGTAATTCATAGGCAACAACATCCACTGGAATCTACAAACGCCTTTAAAGGGATAGTTCACCCAAAAATTAATATTCTAATTTTAATTAGACCTCATTGACATGTATTAGGCTGTACGAGCCTACAATTAAAAATCTTAATTTATGTTCTACTGAAGAATCAAACAAACCTATATAATGGATACCCCGGGATAAGCAGATAAACATCAAATTTTCATTTTTGGGTGAACTATCCCTTTATGACTATTTTCTCTGTTTATTGATCTGCTAAGCGGTTGGACCACTAGATGGCAGTATTTAATTTCCACCAAGTCAAACTCATCCAAACCAATTAGGCGGCTGCATAGGCTTTATGGAAGAAAAAAAACCTAACCCTAACCAAATTCTAACAGGTTTCTCGGCTGTTTTTGTGGTATTAGGTGTCCTTAATAACATACTAAAAATTGTGAATAAACAACTTCCTGTTCCCATTCCTGCTTACTGTTATGATTCTTCTGACTGGAATGGTTATCAGATAAGTTCCTTCTTTAGAATAGCCACACATTTTTTCAATGAGCTCCACTCATTTGCAATTCATCTGATTAATGTGTGTGATTTTTGAGAAGGGAAGAGACATAGAGTGAGATCGACAGACGCAAATGGACATTTTGCCCCCAGGAGAAGTAGGATTTGATCTTAGGCTACTCTGAGTTCAGAGGCTGATTTGGTAGTTAGACTTTAGAGAAAAGTCTGATAAAATGTTAATTTGTTCAAATTATGTTATTCGGACAAATTAAAATGAGTAAAAAATATACATTTTTGATGATGTCGGTAGGCCTTATCTTTTGTTTAAGAACATTTAAAATATATATACACACACCAGTTTGAAATTATTGTTCAGTATTTGTCATTTCTAAGACCAGCTTACTATTTATTGCAAATTGCCAGCCATGGCATTAATAGAACTAAGGCAAAGAACAAAGCCATGTGTGTGTAAGTTAAACACCTCCCATTCGTGAACACATGTAGCCCATGTCTTCCTCTTTTGAGTTCTTGCACCTTCTCTCTCTGAGTTCCTGTTTAGTGGCAGTACAGCGCCACAGACGTAGGCTTCCGAAGACTTCTCCTGTTGTCTCTGCTGTTGTTTTAGCGTCTACATAGGCTGATGCTGAAGGATGTGGTTACATTTCCATCTCTTTACATCTTAATTGCTGGATTACTCTTCGAGGACACCGGTTCCATCTCACCCTGCACACTGATAAGAGGCAAAAAAATCATGTGACGAGGCTACCAACTCCAGGTAAGATTCCTGTGCTGCATTCCCGCATCATGATTGTTATAGCCTAGGAATATAATAAAACTCAGGACAAGTTCAAGTCAGTGGCTATGATGTTCAGGTGAATTCAAGCTCGCTCATGAATTATTTAAACCAGCATCAGAAGAGAAACACTTTGTATGTGTTCCAGCTCAGGTGTTCACAAGTGAAGACCCCCAATGATCCAAGACCCTTCAAATGGAGTTTTAAGACAGAGGATTATCATAGCTAAGGATGTCAGATGGAAACTTTACTATTCACTGATTATGTGCAGTGAGGCATGCAGGACAGCTTTTCTGAACCGTATTCAGTTGAATGATGTTCATCTGCCTGCAATAATCTATAATATAGGTAAATTAAAGTGTTGCTGTCCTGTTGTGTTATTTTACATGATTCTATTACTCAAACAAGACAGAAAGTGCTTAAAGAAACCTTTTAAAAGATGACTGAGAGACATGCTAATGGCAAGACATGGGGAAAGAACTAGCTTCTTTTTGACTTCCACTGTGGTGAATGGTCAGATGTAAAAACAGCAGCAAAGTCTGAGATCTTATCACATTCAAGCAGCAGACTAACAGCAGTCGTTCTAGTTCTCAAAGAAGATTGATTACGATGGGGGAGATGTATATGACATTGAAAGACAGAACACTTGAAAATGTCCTGAACCAGTATATACATATATATTAAACATAATGAAGTCTGCAGATTTTAAGTGATAGGGTTTGGTTGCAAGATGTAGTCAAACCCACAAGTACAGCTGAAGTTTCAGCTCTGTAAATTCATGTGATTTGGATTTTGTTTGAGACCGAAGCACTGATGACATCATTTGATTTATTAATGTGATGCAACACACATTTTTCCAAATAATTCTGTAGTAGAAGCCTCAAAGTTCAAGGATCTTATATTTATACATGCAACTGAAAAAGGGACATTTTCTCATGAGATCATTTTATTTGCAAATTAGTTTTCTGTTTAATACTGTCTATAATATTCAAATTATATATTTATTTTCATTACCATAGCACCCTGAACGAAAGAAAAGAGAGTTGGCCTTAAGTGTTTTGCTTGACTACAGCTTTAAAAAGCAGTGAGGTACTTCTCCTTTTCATGCATACACAGTATCTGACAGAAACTCTAATAATAATACATAGGCCTACATAAGGAAGTTTTTTTTTGTTCATCAGCAACTTAAGAGACTTGAATGTCAAAATATGTTACTGTTTAGTTTAAACTAAGAGAAGGTGGGTTTGGATAATTTCAGCTAAAAGATTTAGCATATTTTGTTAACGTTTTAGTACAGTGCAATATAATGTACTAAAGTAAAACAAATAAATAAGCAATGTCACACATGCAATCGATGCAACTGTAAGTTGTAATTGCTTGGTTCCTCACTTAATAACAGATCGTTGACCAATCTTAAGGGATTCCAGTTAAAGGGTTTGTTCTTCCAATAATGATAATTTTGTCATCATTTACTCACCATCAAGTTGATCAGAACATTTATGAATTTCTGGCTTCTGCTGAACACAAGAGAAGATATTTTGAAGAATTATGGGTAACCAAACAGTTAATGAGCCCCATGGACAAAATACTATGGAAGTCAATGGAACCCATCAACTGTTTGTTTACATTCTTTAAAATATCTTCTTTTTTGTTCTGCAGCACCAGACAGAAATTCATAAAGGTTTGGTACAACTTGAGGGCAAGTAAATTATGACAGAATTTTCATCTTTGGGTGAACTATCCCTTTAATTTAAAGTCTGCTGGGCCAAAGATTGGGCAACTGGACTGTGGAAATGAAACTGGAGGAAGGTTTCGGTGGTGACGATCATCAGTGTGTTGTGTGTATCATTGCTTTTGAACATTGTGATCAGCTACAATTTGCACAAGCTCACCAAAATTGGACAGTTGAAGACTGGAAAAATGTTGCCCGATCTGATGAGTCTCGATGTCTGTTGAGACATTCAGATGGTAGAGTCAGAATTTGGCGTAAACAGAATGAGAACATGGATCCATCATCCCTTGTTACCACTGTGCAGGCTGGTGGTGGTGGTGTAATGTTCTGGGGATGTTTTCTTGGCACACTTTAGGCCCCTTAGTGCCAATTGGGCATCGTTTAAATGCCACGGCCTACCTGAGCAGTGTTTCTGACCAAGTCCATCCCTTTATGACCACCATGTACCAATCCTCTGATGGCTACTTCCAGCAGGATAATGCACCATGTCACAAAGCTTGAATCATTTCAAATCATTTTTTTGAACATGACAATGAGTTCACTGTACTAAAATGGCCCCCACAGTCATCAGGTGTCAACCCAATAGAGCATCTTTGGGATGTGGTGGAGCGGGAGCTACGTGCCTGGATGTGCATCCCACAAATCTCCATCAACTGCAAGATGCTATCCTATCAAATTTTGGCCAACATTTCAAAAGAATGCTTTCAGCACCTTGTTGAATCAATGCCACGTAGACTTAAAGCAGTTCTGAAGGCGAAAAGTAGTCAAACACATTATTAGTATGGTGTCCCTAATAATTCTTTAGGATGTATGTATGTATACGTGCATTTTTTACTTCACACGTGTGTCTGTTTAAATGGTTGTCATAATACATTTTTCTGTCAGCCGGCTCATCTATGTTCAGAATTCGTTAGGTTGAGTCATAATTTGAAGTGAAAGTAGCTCCTTTGTAATCAGACAAAGGCGTTGGTTATGTCTGACATGAAAGACACACTAAAGTTGTTTTGTGTTAAACCTCTTCCTGTTTGTATGACAGCAAGGTTCATATATTTTCTATCAATTTTATATTCCTCACTGTTTTTAACCTGCAAACTTATACAAATGTGACCAAATGTGATCCTTTCCAAAAATAGAATGTGTTTCATTTATTCTACAAATTTATATTCCACTGACAAACTTATATATCACTCAAATACTCAATATGCTAATAACTGAATCATAGATATTCATGATAAAGGGAACTCAGGACATATACATTCTGTTCAAATAGACTGGATTCAGATGTGCGTGCATTCGAAATATGTACACTACAGTATTACATCTGTACACGGACTCTTGTAAATTTCACAATATAGGGATATCCATACTTTTACTTGATCATCCAAATAGAACAAATAGAACAACGTCCTTAGGAATGGATCTTACTAATGTTGTTTTTCACCATCTTCCTGTATTAAAGGGGTGAGGAATTGAGAAATAAATTTTCCCTTGAGCTTTTGATATATAAAAGGTCATCGTGATATAAGAATATCCTCTAAGTTTCAGAGCTGTAGACTTCCTTGTTAGTCAAAGAAAAGCTTTTATAGACACCAGGCCCAGTCTTGTGCTTTATACTTACGTCATTGCCCAACAAAACACACACCTTTACAGCACATGTAATCCAGTAGCCTCGCCCACCGATTCATGGAGGGCTCGTGCTAGATAACCAACAACAATAAGCATGCAGCGGAAGATAGCAAGATATTGCGCTGTTCCTGGTTGTGGAAGAACACAGTCGCTGCATAAGCTTCCTTCGGATCCTAATATTAGGAATGAGTGGTTGAACTTTATTTTTAATGAAGTTCCAGCTCATGTGGGGAAGACATGTCACTTCATTTCACAACGGAATCATTTGTAAACAAATCTCCGGTCGATGCTGGATTTGGATCCGACAGGAATGGTGCAACACACTTATGTGAGCAAAACTTATATACTTGCATTGCTATAGATCGCTTTGCTTATGTGTACGTGTCTACAGAAACATACCTTTAGCACACTGGACTCAGACACGTATGGGCCATGCTCGCAAAGCCCGGCAGGCCGATGAATATCATAATAATTCTAATAATTTTCCCTCATCTCTCCTCTCCCTCGTGGACTGACAGGGGAGCTGAAGCTCATTTAATGTGCAGATCTTATCCAATCCTAGCTGTGGGCGTTTACTTCAAAGTCTCAAGTTCAGCACGCTCAAGTTCAAATCCAGCGTTTTGGAGAGAGCCTCAAAACCAGTGTAGAAAATAGACTATTACTTATTAGTTATGATGTTTTTGAATGTAAAAACCACACGAACATCATTAGTTGACCTCAGACAACAGAATAAAAACATAAAAAAGCCAGTTCATGACACCTTTAAATATATAATATAAAATATTATTATTATTATTATTTTATATATATTATAAAAAAAAAAATATATATATATATATATATATATATATATATATATATATATATATATATATATATTATATATATATATATGTATATATATATATATATATATATATATATATATATATATATATATATATATATATATATATATATATATATATATATATATATATATATATATATATATTTTTTATAATATATATAAAATAATAATAATAATAATATTTTATATTATATATTTAAAGGTGTCATGAACTGGCTTTTTTCATGTTTTTATACTGTTGTCTGAGGTCAACTAATGATGTTCGTAAACATACAGTAGTGACCAAAATTGATGTCTGGCCTAGGAAAATGTCTTGGTTATGTATGTAATCCTTGTTCCCTGAAGGAGGCAACAGAGACATTACGTCAACATCACCAAAGTATTGAGATTCCACGTGACCGACTGAACAGGAACTGATATCTTTAACCTTTATTTAAATTATTTTAAAGATTTTGTTAAAGATTTTGTATTGCGTCGTTTTGCTTGGAGTCATTTTTCATTTTACATGTGATAAAGCAATAAAACACGCCTAATTATGCAGACATATTTTTTTGCTAGGCTGTCATACAAAGAAATTATGAGCACATGCAAAAACAAGAGAACCGACAAAATATTAATAATATTAATATATTATATAATAATATTAATAACTGATTTGGTTTTATTCAAGGTATTTTTTTTCTTTTTTTCTCTCTGCATTTTTAGAAAAATAAACTGAAGCTGTAAATTAGACCCCCCCCCCCTTTTCTTTTCTTTTTGCAAAATATTTTTTCAGATAAATACTTTAACCAAGTGTATTGTTTTATTCTTCCCTTATATTTAAAATAGTTTCTCATATTTTGATGGTTTCATCCAATTTTTAGGATCATTTAAAACAGATCCCCAAACCAATCCCCTCTTTATAACCTTTGGCCACTATACAAAATGTGTAAAAATATTCAAAAGGTTGCATATGCAAAGCAGCAAAACCTAAACAATGTACAGATATTCAACCACTTCAGCTCTGCGCCCCACATTTTGGTCCAAATTTGCATACGTCATAATTTTTCAAAATATGTTTATATTATTATGTTAATATAGAAATAAATGATTAATATAAGTGGTTAATGCTGAACAAATTTATACTTACAAATGTAGACTACCAATTAACAAATCATTCAAAATAAATTATTCTGGATTTATTTATTTATATATTTAGTTAGTTAGCACACCCTTCAGTTCACTGTCCAATACAGCATGCTCTCAAACTGTTGAGTGTAAAAGTTCCCACAGGTACCAATAGAGGCTAAAAAGGAAAGAATAGTGTTCCTCATTTCCGCCTAGACAGGAGAAAATCAGCATCCTGGTTCTGGTAAATATTGCTCTGCGATAGATCCCTTGCATCCTACTGTACCTGCTTAACTGGGCCACTGTGTCTGTAGCAGCATATAAAAAGGAAGCACTTACCGTTGAATTTTGTCACCATTGTTCGACTGCTGTTATTTCCTAAAACGATCACGGCAGGGGGAGTTTGGCCTTATTGTTGTGGGAGGGAGGGATGTGGATGAGAAGACTGGGCTCAGAGGAGAAGGCGCATGGGGGATATTGGTCCCCATCAATCAGAGACTCCACACAATGAGCGTCGACCCCCTCGCGGTGTGGGAGTCTATCACAGCGGCCGATCGCACCACAACAATGGAGCAACACCTGTTTCCTCGGCAAAGCTCGGGAGCAACCTTCCTGTACAGGACTGTTGGAAATATGATCAGGAGAAGGAGCCGAGATGAACCTTAATGCTGGGTCACAGTGGGAACGTGGACCAGCTGAGATAAAGAGAGCATCTCATCAGACATGCGGTTTGAAATGTGAGGTTATCTTATATATGGAATTTAGTGTCCAGCTGTCCCAGTTTCATAATGCTCATCTTTCTAAAAGTCTTGAAAAGTTGACATGGCATTGTGTTGTTTTGTTCGTTCAAATAATGCTGGGTAAAATGGCTAAAATGGAATTTTGATGCTTGGTTTTAGGATAAAAAGTGGCATCCAAGTTTTGAATGCACCATTTGCTGTACTTCAAGCGAAAGCCCTGGTTGCATTTCACTCATTCTGTTCATAGCCGGTGCACCTCAAATGCCTCTTTGCTTCACATAGGAAGTTTGCTGGGATTGTGTTTATGTTGCCCAGATGAAATCATTCTCTCACATAAGAGGATGTGAACACATCCTTTTACGTGTCAACAAGGTCACTTCCACATTTTCAGAGGTTGCAAAATGAACAAAGGGCTACAGGCATCTGACTGACTGACGGCCGCTGGTCACTTGTTTGTATCAGTTTGATCCTTTATTATGCCACGTTCAGACCAATGACGTGAAAATGATCTAGAACAGGGCTTCTCAACCAGAAGCCCCCAGGAAAAGGGGCTGCATGATGACCTAATATACATTCATAATATATTATTAATATATTAAATAATATAACAAATCATAAATAATAACTAATATAATCTGAATTAAAATGCTAAAAACTGATCAAATCAAGATGTAAACTGAAATCATGTTTTTTTCTTTCTACGTAATCATTTATTTTTAGCGAAAACAGTTCTTGAAACTTTTCTTTTGTGTTTCAATAGAACAATTACTCATACAAGTTTGGAAAAGCTTGAGGGTCAATAAATGAGGACATCATTTTTATTTTTGGGTGAACTATCCCTTGCCAAGTCAGTCTAAAAGGCAATGGAGACCGTCTGCTTGAGTGCAACTTTGTTGAGTCTTAGTCGAGTAAAATGTAACAATCAAGAGCTCTTTTTTAAAAAAAAAAATTAAACTTGAGACCAGACTTGAATCAAAGACTGAATTTCAGCAGGTGTGACCAGGAATGTTTCAACGGGTGAGTTAATTGTCTTAGAAATTAGAAATTAGATACAGAAATTAGTATCATACATGACAAACACTATATGTCTCTGAGCACATATAAAAAATAAAGGTACAACTTTTTGTTAAATTAGTCAATGAAATATCAATGAAAGTTTTGTTGCAACTCAACCAGTGTTTTGTTCACCGTTATAATGGAAAAGGCAATCATAAGTTCAGTGATGAATTAGTTCCTTCCAGGCAATCTGGTAAGGCTATAATAGAGCTCCATAAGGTCATTAAAGCTATATCAAACGGTCTGCTTGCAGACCTTTTGTGCTTGAGAACAAGTTATTTTACAAGTGACTTGTAACATTACGCATTAAACAACCTTAAATCTGTGAACAGGTACCAGTTAACTGCTTTGTGTTTCATTTTTCATCCTGGTAACTTGCTGTGCTTGAGTTTGAGTTCTCTAAGGTTTTCTCAAGTTGCTTGATGACTGACAAGCAACATGTGGGTTTTGTATAAACTCTTGATTTCTCCTGAACTATCCCCAGCAAATTCCCCTAGTGACCACAATTAAATCAAAATATAATAGCTTATATATATTTAGAATGTTGTGTAATGGATTAATTTTTATCAGCTATGTGGACAAACATAACTTCCTGTGTTTTATTAGATCAGAAAAAGCCCCTGACATCAGGAAATCAGCTTAATCTTTTTTTTTTTTTTTTTTTTTAGCTTAATCTATTTTCAACATTGTTCTGCTTTTCTTAAATTGACATAATGTCCATATGTGATTGTTTGACCTGCAGAAGTTGTAACAAGGTGCATATGGAGTTGCCTAAATTAAAATGTAGCCCGATTAGCTATTGTATTTGAAAAAAATAATGATTATATATATATATATATATATATATATATATATATATATATATATATATATATATATATATATATATATATACCTTTTAAATATTTTAAATGTAGAATTTTACCATTTCGAAAAACTTTTAAATCACCAATACATAAAACATAGGCCTATTATCCATCGTTCATTCATCGTTCAACTTGATTTAAATCCATAATTTTGGTATCATGACGCCTTATCTAAATTATTTGTTGTATCTGTAATCTTATTTGTTTCATAATGTAATTTATTTTACACTTATAGATTCCCTTATAAAATAGTTTCTATCACAAGCAACTTTTGCACACAGTTCGTATAATGTGCGGTGAGTTTCTCAGTTTATGCAAATTCACTTTATGACGCATGACGCTCAATGGGCCGCGCGCTCAGCGTGTTAATGCAACGTGAATGATGTTTGGTGAGTGATGAGTTTAGTGGATGCGTTAGACAAGTGTTTACAAGCAGCTAAGTCAAGCAAAAAGCTTTACTCTAGTTTATAATCTATAATATTGGTGGTTTGAACTTTGAGTTTAATGACTCAGTGTTAATATCTCTTTGAATGTTTGCTCATGGTTTTGGGTTTTTTTGTTTTGACATTGGGAAAGTACTCTGAAGTAAAAACACAGCAGGTGTCTTAAATGAGCCACAATTACATTAGCCTACATTTAGGTTGATGTACTAATATAATGACCCAAAACTCTTAATTTGTATATAAAAAACATCCTCAGAACCGTAGGCCGTTATGTTAACATATAAATAAAATGGAAAAGCAGCACAGTGGATGGAACGCCGACATGCGTTCTCTGTATGAACAGCCCCTAAAAGTGGCTTAAATTTGTACTGATTCTATCTAAATCTCTGTCACAGACAGCTGCTCTTTAAAATTGCCAATGTCAGCCAAAGTTTAAACATTTAGCTGAACTCGTCAATTTTTTGCGTATTTCAAACTGACTCACTGGGAGAGGGGGGAAAAACACCATATGCTGTTATTTGCATTTAGGGAAATTAGTCAGGTGAAAGACGGATATTTTGTCATGTTTTAATGTGAGTATTAAGCACTATTGGATAATTATAGCCTATATCTACACATTTATGACCCATGTATGTATATCCTGTGACCGGTTGCAAATACTGCACATTTTTGGTCATCATTTTTATGGCATTACGTAAAAAGTTATCTTGGTCTCTTTTGAATCTGAAAAGAGCCCTAACTATTGCCAGTTGGTCAACAAGAGAACTATCATAGTTAGGAATTATTACAGGGATTGCCTACTGTTTTTTTTTTCCGTCTGATAACATTTAAAGTTCCTGACATTTGCTTTTAGAAGCATGGAACCTGCCATCTAGCAATAAACAACATTACGTAGCCAGACAGCATGCTACATAATGTTGTTTATTGCTAGATGGCAGGTGCCATATTCTAACAGCTAATGTTAGGAACTTTAAATGTTATCAGGAAGAAAAACAAACAGTAGGCAATCCCCTTAATAATCCCTAAATATGATAGTTCTCTTGAAATTCTCCGACACTGGGTAGAACATTTTCCTAAACCTCAATACCATTTACAGACATGCAAAGGATGCTGTGTGTTTACTTCCCTGAAAAAAGGCACAAGCAGGTGTGCGTGTGTTTGTCTATGTAGATATCATTATCTGGAATGAAAGACATTTTATTACACATGCTGCTATTTCTTTTAGGTTACACAAGCTGTGTTATTGGATATAGAGGCTGACTGAAACCTCTAACATGAAAGCATAACATTTTTATTTGACCGATCTCCCATTTAAATATAAGGAAGCTGTTCAACTCTATTATGTAATACTTTCTTGGTATTATATTTACAGATCAGATGAAGGAGGCAATGCGTACGGTGTCCTTTTGTTTCTCTATTTCAAAAACAGGTAGAGTTTACAGCTTCCTTTATATGACTTTAGTTCTTATGTTTTTTTATAGTAAAGAGAGTCAAGATGCAGCACACCTCGTGCACAGAGGACCGGATCCAGCACGCGCTGGAGAGATGCCTGGATGGACTCCGGTCATCAGAAAGCCTGGCACAATCTTGGAATGGTAAGGCCACCCCACTTACCCTCTGCTGCTGGATTGCTTCTGTTTTTTCATTTCTTTGTTTTGTAGTTTATTTGTGTTCTTTCTTTCTAATTTTACTTTTTGGGTTTCAATTGAGTTTATGTCGCTGACAGGGATATAGGCAGGATTTGGGTTGGCCTGTTAGCTGATTGCAAATTGGGTTCTCGGTGTTAATTCATGCAAATATTTCAGTGACAACATTTTTTGGATTAATCATTTACTAAAAAGTACATATATGCAATACATGCGCATTGTGATTTAAAATACACCTCTTCTATCATGGGCATGTTTTTTAATGAAATTGTTTTAATTCTTTTTTCAGTGAGAATAGGGTATAAAAAATTGACTTTTTAACACTTATCCTGTTATTATAATGAAAGATAAAAGTCTCATAAAAAAGAATAGAATTCTTGAAAATAAAACCTTACTAAGCAGGTGGGAAAAGTATATATATATATATATATATATATATATATATATATATATATATTAAAGAAAACATTAAATATAGAAAATAATAACTGCTTCATTGCTTGTTCATATTTTTGGTGATGCAATCAACAAGTCATGCGATGCTGCCAACATTAGAGAAAGATAACTAAACAGGAAATGTTTTTAAAAACATCACATAAATTGACCTTTTTATGATAAGGCAAAGAACATATGATATTACGTTTTACTTGATGGTTAAAACATGTCATTTTTTGATTCGTTCAAATAAAAATTTTCTTCAAAAAATAAATATAAGTTGTTCAAAACCATATGAAACCAGTATAAATACAAGTACATAGGAATTTGGCACGTTTTAAAAGATTTTCTTTAATCGTGAAGACTCTTATTTGTCATTGACCCATATAATCCTGTGACTGGGTGGGTGTAAATGCCACCTGAGTGGGCATGTGTCTACATCCGCCCACCTGCACCTGACTGTAGCAATGATTTGTGTGAACATGACAAAATACTACTGTTTCACTATAAAAGCAGTTTTTAACCCTATCGCCTCAAAGTTGGCATGATTAGCTGTTATAGGCTATCACAATGGGACATTTCAATTAGGCCTGATTTCTTTTTCTTTTTCTTTTTTGCAAAGGCCATGAATAGAATATTTATTATTTGTACATTTGCGTTGGTTGGTGTTTTTATGAACCAGGAAACAGTTTTTTTGTGTTAAGTCGAACAAAAGCTCACACCCGTCATATTTACTGATAAACAGTTATGGCACTGGTAATAGATTCAGAGAAAAGATGTTTTTTCACAGAGACAGTTATAAAGGAAATTTATTATTTGACACCTTCAGTTGTGCAGGAAGCTCAAATGTATTTTGTCTTACGAAGAAAGTAGAATTGGTATTGGTATTGGCATCTGCCAATGCAGGAAAGCTTTAAGTAGGCAGCTCATGTTCTAAATTGTTCTGTGGTTGCGCAAGTTTTGTCACTAAACCAGGATCATTTGTTATAGCACTGCTGCTCTCAATTTGTACACCACAGTGCGTATGTTCTTCTCAGAATTCTAACCAAAACTGCACATCACCGTTTAGAGCAGGGAACCCATGACCCTAAACAGATTAGATGTCTGATGCGTGTGTTCTGATTGATCTGCTTCAATGTGTGCTTGACTCAATTGATGTTATTCAGGTTGTGCAGTGGCTACATGCTTACTTTGAGGGACTTGTTTATTAATATCATCTTCATCTCATCTGAGGCATAAGTCACACACATTTGTGCCAGTTTCACAACTAGGTTTTTATGTGTGTCTATCTATGCATGTTTGTGCAGCTGGTTGGTGTATGAACCGCTGGAGTCTAGAAGAGCTGGTAAAGAGAGACCCGGACAATTTTCTCATTCTGCTGCATCAAATTCTCAGAAAAGCCAGAGAGGTGAGTACGCATGTAAACACACTGCTAACTAAAAAGAGTACTACATCCGCATAGAGGTGATACTTTCTGTCACTTTTGTGTACTGTCTATGCCCTCTGGGTTGAGATCTCTATGCCCCCTTGTGGGCTCTGCAGGCTGTGACAGATAAGATCTAATCTATGCAAAGAAATTGGTGTTGTTCATAATAAGTTAAAGGTACAGAATATTTTGTTCAAACTTAACACAATTTAAATAACAAGTCAGTACATCATCAGTCCTTATTCCAAAATGTATTTCGTCTTACCCTGATCCACTGTGCTATGGTTATAAGTGTGTATATTTTAGACCTGTCGATTTTGTTACAGGAAATTGCGTACATATGTCACTCACCTGCACATATCTCGACATATCTATTAAAGCACCCCTAGTGAATTATTTTATCCCTTAAAGTTCATCTTTGATAACCATATTGACATTTAAACATTGTTTCCTGTAAAAAAAAAAGCCTTCATACCTTAAAAAATTAGCTTTAATGTAACTACACTCTAGTATACGCATGCATATGCAAATTAGCCACGTCTCCTCTCTCTCACCACCTCAGAGATCCACCCGGTCAACTTTTACTGAAGTTACTGTAGTAAACGCTGCACAAAATTATCGCTCTCTACAAACGTCGAACACAGTAATAAATATGATTAGCCTTTTGCTTGTCTACATTATCAAACAGCTAATAATGTGTTGCTAATGTTAAACAAACCATGTTCCCATTCGCCTTCTCAGAATCAGTCTTCGAAATATCAGCATTCTTAGAAACACTTTGATCAACTTAGAACGTCAGTGGAGAAAGGGATGTAGTTTGTCATAACATCATATAATACATCATATACTTAATTCACCGAAATTTCAATTTCATTGAAACTTATTTCAACTGTATTATAACTTAATTCATTTAAAAGTTGTAAAAACTCGGAGATGGCCTTTTTATTACCCAACATAACCAAGGTATTTATTTCGAACAGATGAAACGCCATATGTTGCTATCTAATGGAGTTCATTGTAAAGCATTATCTACAGTAAATTGTGAAGGGTCATATTCAACCACACAGTTATGCAGAGCAGAAGCACAACCTGAACAATGTTCTTCCGCAAAACTTTTTTTATTTACCAGAGGGCCAAAAGTTGCATAGTGTACCTTTTTCGGTTTATCAAAAATGTATTTATTTACATTTATTTTGGATGAGATGAAGAATTCAATGTAAGTTTGTCTGTAGGTGGTATGTAAAGGTGATGCTGTATATCTTTCCCTGCTGTTTTAGGTTCAACAGGAGTGTCATTACGAGCTTGTGGCCCCCTTGGCTCTCATGTTTGAGTCCACACTCCTGCAGGTAAAGCGGCCTGGACACTGGCTTTATAATTCTAGAACAAATTTACCAATTCCATGTAATCAGAAACCAGGAATTACTAATGGAATTTTTACTTCTGTTTTGTAGAATTAGTCTTTGTTCTTTGTAATTTTCTCACTGGGTCTCAGTTGCGCTTATGTCCCTGACAGGGATATAGACGGGATTTGCTTTTTGGCTGGGCCTAGACTTCTCAGTGTTAATTTACAGAAACTCAACATTCATCTTTTTTCTGCAAAAATAAAAAATGTAAAAAGATAAAAAGCAATTCATACATTCAGTGATTTGTGATATGTAATTAAATGGCTTGAACATTTATAAAAAAAAAAAAAAATCTAATTTGTAAAAAAAAGTCTTATTAAAATAATATTAAGTAATTTGCCATAAGCTGTTATTATTATATTTTATGCATCTCTGCTCTTCAGTCAGTCAACTAAAATGTGTCTAATTAAAAAAATAAATAGTGATATTAAATGATGTGAAATTAACTTGATTTTATGTATTAACCTTGTAAAACCTAGTTTGAAACATATAAAATAAAGAAACCTCAATGCATCGCTAATCAAATAATATGAAATTCATATATGAATTTCATTTTTCTGCTAATAATGGGGTCTGTAGTGCAACGTTTACTATTAAATTAGACAAATGAAAAGCAGCAGCATTATTCTTCTCAGGTTGAAGCTGATGCCAGTGAAGTCACATATGTCTGTTTTTTTTTCTTTGCAGATGCCTCTTTGTCCACCTAATGGAGAGATTCTAACAGAAGCTTGTGAAGTGTTTCATGGCTTCCTTGCATGGCCTGAACCCTACTGCAGTGTGTGTCGTAACCTGCTCTCCACCTTACATCAAGAGCTTAGAGCTCCAGGTAGCACATTGACATCAATACACGCAAGATAAACTTTTATCAGTTATCATCCAGATTGGGACAAGGTTAACTAGCTGGTCCTTAATAAGGCACCTTGTCCCAATTTGCTAATTCCAGAAAAGTGCAGTGACATACTGCCCCTCAGTGGTTTCAAGAAGCATTGCAATTATTTTCAAAATATCTTGTTTATCTGTTTTAAGAGCACTAGTAGTACCTTGGAGATTACTTAACACACACTCTAACGTCAGTACTTTCACTAAGATTTTGTTTGTTACATAATGTTCAAATCTGATGAAATAATGTGTTCTTGTGTGCCTTTGCTTGTATCAGGAATTTCGTACCACAGGCTGGTGAGAGAGGAACAAGGCCTTGCCGTCTCAAGTCATCGTTCTAAGATCATGTGAGTGTGTTTCCACAGAAGCAGGAGGAAATCCTGTTGTGTCAGTTATTGCTCAGCCCTTTGTGGTTGCAGTCTTCACCTCTCGCTTCCTGTGTCAGTTCTTGGATATCCAAAATTGATTTGTCTTATTCCAACACAATACTTAATACAAGTAATACAATGATAAGAAGATAAGATGAGAAATTTGTGCATTCATTTGAGTCCTTAAACATGACCATTTGAGAAACGCTATAATATACCACTAATTCAAAAGTTGTTTTTTTCTTCTTCGCAAACACGTTGTCACCATTGATAAATTAAGAAATGTTTTTAAGCACCAAATTTCTTTTACTCTTTTTGTATACAGACGAAAATGTTATCAAAAGGATCCCTGTTCACATGGGTATGCGAAAACTGCTAAAAATGCTGTACTATGCATGCCAGACCAGTAGTTGAAACACTATGCGCCCATAGAATGAACACATAACACGCATGACGTCACTGTTTTTTGTAGTTTACAGAGACAATAACGGTATGATCTTCAAAAACTTGCAAAAGTTGGTGTTTTCAGGCCCCCAAAATGCTATTGTTGTATAAATGAATGGCCAAAATGCTTAAAAATCCCCATAGAAAATAATATTCATCAGAACTTTTGAACGGTATTTGTAGCTAGGGCAAGTGTCTAGCTAAGTTTAGCTCAAACCCTTACGCAACATGACGACCAAGCTAGTTAAGGTGATCATAATTACAGGTTGGGCTTGGATTAAAGTCTGCCTGACAGTTGCATTATTGTCCTGCTAACACTGTGAAGCTCCTTTGAAACAATCTGCATTGTAAAAATCGCTATATAAATAAAGGTGACTTGACTGACCCTCAAGGATTGGACTTGAAGATCCCTGGTATAAAAAATACCATGGAATCACCATGGTAGTTTTTTTTAATATAAAGGCTGGCCTGGGATCTTTTCTGGATAAACAACTGTCCTATAATAAGATTATGCCACAATGTCTTTATGTCATACAAAATGGCATTTCTATGAGTTATTTAAACATGGTTGTTGTTATTTCCAAATAAAATATGTTAGAAAATAACACACATAAAGCCTTTCCTGTGGACACGGCAGATGTGTTTTCTCAGTGTTTCTGCTTCACTACAGTGATGTTTTCTGATGTTTTCTCCGTTGCAGTACGGTGTTGTTGATGAACCCGGCTGAGGTGCCTGCTGAGTTCCTGTCTGTGGCGGAGCAGCTCAGTGGAGCGGAGGTCTCACAGAGAGAGAGTAGCGTTACACTCATTAAACACAGCTTCCAGGCAGTGCTTGGAACTAAATACCCACTACAGACCATCAACGGTGCTCTACAGGTACACCTCACATGACAAGATGTTTTAATGGTCTCCAAAAGACTGGAGTTGATACAAAATGAATATGTGCATCAGATTATGATTGAGGGGTTGTGAAGTGTGGGCTTGTCACTTAGTGGGAGTCAGGAAGTGTGTGTGTGAAGGGGGGAGTTGATAACTGGATGTGTTAACAAATGACTCATGTCGGTTCGTGGGTGGCTAATGTAGATGAAATAGATGGATTGAGTGGGAGTAATGGGTAAAGATTGTTATAATAGTATTGCTTACAAAAGGTGAAATTCACTTTTTGAGATTAGCTTGAGGTTTGAATCAGGAGTAACTTAATTTGAAACACAGTTAAACAATCATCAGATTCTGACTCAGGGGTAACTTAATTTGAAACACAGTTAAACATGCATCAAATTATGACTTAGAATGACTTAACAACATAAGCGGATATATGACTAAGTTGGTTCCTTTTCAGTGCCTTGGTGACGATGAGTTGGCACAGGCCCTGTCCTCAGTGAGTGACCTTCTGGAGTCTGCAGCGGCCATGACGGATATAGCTAAAGCTCGAGAACATGTGGAGGTTGGCCTGGAGGCGCTGCGAGAAAAACTTGACATTCCATCCTCCAATGGCATGATGTCAGATGGTACAGTCTCACTTTTTACTTCCAGCCCACCTCACAAACCCTAAAGAGACAGAGGAGTGTGCTTTGGATTGTCACCAGACTTGAGTCTAAACTAATATGAAGAGTATTATGAAATCTTGATATTTTTTTACAATTCCATTTCTCTTTCTAAATCAGCGGTTCTCAACCGGGGAACAGGACCCACTAGGGTACCTTAGCAAACTTCCATGGGACCCCAATATGCTGCATCATAGACTGTCTGGCCAAAGTGTGTGGACACCTTCTATTTAAAGCATGTGGCTATTTCAGCCAACATCTCAACAAACCTTTTAGCATAATAGGGCCTTTTTTGTTGCAGAAAGACAGTGTGCTTGTTCACAGAGCAAGGTCCATAATGAAACAATTTAACAGAGTATGATAGGGCAGAACTTGACAGGCTTTCACTAAGACCAAACCCACTGACCACCTGTGAGATGAATTGGAATCTCAGCTGCAAACCAGGCTCCATTACCCATAACCTTACATTTTGTGTGAATGGGATCAAATCACTGTAGCCATGTTTCCCAGAAGAATGGAAACTGTTATAGTAAACTCCCTATTAAAGCCAATGACTTTGAAATATTTGGGTGTCCACATACTTTTGGCAGTTTGAATTTGCCATAGAATGGTCTACATCCTATAGAGTTTCCTGGTTGTTGCTTGGTGACATACTACACTATTTGTCTAGGCAGCAGTAGCACATTTTACCTGGCACCGACTCTTAGAAACTTAACCAAGATGGATGGCTAACATGAAGCAATAAAGCTGATGGCATGGTTTTTTGGCTTGGGAAACAGTGGTGTGTTGGGTTTGGAGTGGGCTGGTGATTAATGAGAGGCTTTGTTGTGTTTGTGTCACTAGGGGTTCTTCAGACGCTCAGCCTTCCAGCAGCCAAGTGCTACACCTTCCATTGGGACAAGGATAATTTTGGTAGGACACTGAATTCAAGCCATTTTTTTATTCAAACATTGTTTGGCTGTTTTGGAATTATAAACATTAGAAGATTGATTTGCAGTCGTTTTGATTTAGTTTAAAATATCATTAAGGGGTTTCATGAGTTGGAAGTTAATCTTCCAGCTAATAATGACCCTCTGAGTCATGATTTTCCATCTTGTTTTTTGCTAGATGTTCTAAACGACCTTCTAGAGATAGAGTCTGAATTGACCTTATCTCAAACATCTGAGGGCATGGAGGAGGATGATGTAGACAATGTCGATGTGGAAGATGATGAATATGATGACTTGGAGGAAGGGTTTGTATCAAACGGCTGCATTGACAATCGGGCATCAACCTTTTCCACTGTCTCCTCCCTTTCCACTGCTTCCAAAGACTCCATGTTCTCCACACTGTCGGTCACTTCCTCCGAATACTCTCCACGCTCCACGCTTTCATACTCATCTCAAGCTTCGGGCACAGACAGTGACTTCTGTGAGGACGTTGAGGAGGACAGTCTAAGCACAGCATCTGTGGCCAAGACCAAAACCACCGCACGACTTTCCAAGCGCATCTCACGACTCTTCAAACCTCGCAGCAGCAACTCTCTCTGTCGAGCCAAGAGCCTGGGCAGCCCTGAGGCTAAAGAATTAGTGGTGGTCGTCCGCTCTAAGAGATCCAATTCTCTGCCACAGCATGTACGGCTGCGGGGCTCTGATTTAGGGTTCCCAGTTCCCCCCCTCTCACAGTTGCAGTACGTTTGCTACAGGAGAAGACCCATTCTGAGTAGCGATGATGAGGAAGGGCCAGCAGGGACCACTATGATCAGAGTGGTGGTGTTTGGGGCAGATCATGTGGCAGGGAGGGTTGCCCGTGCCTATAGCAGTCTAAGGAAAAGAGAAAGAGACTGTCCGCACCTCACCAAAGCTTTCAAAATGAAGTTTTTCTTCGTGCCTGTAAGGAGGGATACAACCCCAGCCAACTCTTCTTTGAGAAACCCTGGTTCTTCTCCGCAGCTCTCAGCAAGTCCACTGAAACTATCCGTCTCGAGCATTGTAAGTGAAATTACAACACTGATGCTCAAAGTATACTTTGTTTTTAGGTATGCCGGTGTAAAATAATGTTGTCATTAGCATAATACGTGTAGCCTGATATTTCATATTTTCATATTTCAATTCACTGAGAGAGAAGTACGTGTCTTGACTCTTTTATACATTTTGTCACAAAGTGTTGATCATCAACGTAGCTCTCACCAGCCCTGCAGTAAATGCAACTATTAAATTCCCTATGATCAAAAGCAGCAAACATCAAACTTTTTTAACTGTTGGCATTCGTGTTTCTTGCTTAGAAGCCGCAACCCATTGCTATAATTGCCACTGCGTCAGTCATTACAGTTTCAGATGTGGTTCCTCTATTCCATACACACTTGAATTAGCTACACTTGAATCACAAATTTAGGAGATTTACTCCCGCATTTAAATGTGGTTATCACCCTCAGAACTTTCGGTGTGTATCGGCCACATTGCTTAATTGGATATCAAACCACATCTCTGATGGTGTTAATCTGCTCTAGCTGATTCCCAGTGTGGCTAATATATTATGGTCTATCTTGATAGTTTTAGTGGGAATTATTTTTTTGGTCACGCTAGGACCAGCTTAGCCAGGTTTGGAGACAGCTAGACAACAACAACAACAACAACAACAACACAAACAGCTTAAACTACCCTAAAGTTTCAGCAGGAATATGGATGTAGAAAATCCTACATTACTTACACTTATATCAGTATACACTTTGAAGTCAAAACAAAGATAATTTTGTTTTCATTCATTGTTAGTCCAGACATTCATATGTAATATTTTGATACAGAAACATTGGTATTAATTTATCGACAGGATCTCAGTGCGAATGGGACGGAGGACAGCACTAATGACATAGCTAATCTGCTGGGAATGCTGGATCCCTGGTATGAGCGTAACACTCTGAGCCTGATGGACATGCCCGTTAATGTGATGTGCCAGGTGATACTCCCACGTCTACACAAACCCATTCACATGAACAGAGAATGCATTCATTAAATAGCAAACAGTTTTTTGCAGGGTCACACGCACACAAAAAAACCCACATCCCTTTAAACCATTCACATGAGGAACTTGTGTGTGTGTGAAAGTGTTTTGAATTGTTTTGATTATCACCATGGCCAAAATGCTGATCAATGACTGATGAATAATATATTCACATCAAATGTTCTTGCCTTCGCAGCAAACATCAAAGATTGAGTCAGACTTGTCCGAGGGCGTTGCTGAGGAGCATTTACCGATATTTGCTGACCTGGTGCTCTATTACTGCCGCCATGCCGCTCGCCCGGCCCTCATTCAGCTCTATCAAGCAGAGGTGAATAAAAGCATGCAATTTCCTCATTCTGTGGCAGTTTCAGTCATAGACTTTTAAAGTTGTACCATAAAAGTAGCATGGGCTTTTTAGTTATAAATCTATTATAGCCTGTCAGTCAATATGGGGAGCATCTTTCTCCAATGGGTTCTGTGTTAAAAATATTTTTTAGTATACATTCATTCAAATTTGTTAGTTTCACTGCAGAAATTAAGACACGCTCTGACATCCTCATACATTTTTATATGTTTCTTGGTTTTAACTATTGACAGCTACAGTATTTAATCTCTTCTGGACTATTTTGTAACTTGTCTTGCATTTTATACAACCATGATGCAATCCAATGGTTTCACAAAAGTTGAATTCTTATTCTTGACTATAGTTGACACTAGCTGGAGGAGAGAGACGGACTGAAGTGTTTATTCATTCTTTGGAGCTGGGCCACACAGCTGGTACAAGAGCCATCAAAGCTATGGGTGAGTGTGAACACACATCAAGATATCAGTTCAGATCTTTGTAGATCTCTGAATGGCCAATTTCACATCATTTGATAATGTTTGCGTGTTGGTTTACTTATCGGTAAGATTGGATTGAACGTGGATTGAGCTTGTTGGTCCAGCACATCCCTCAGATACTCATTTGGATTGAGATTTGGGAAATTTGGAGGCCATAGCAGCACATTGAACACACTTTGAAGGGGTGTACCTGGTCTGCAACAATGTTTAGATAGGTGGAATGTGTCCCTCCACCGGCTTGTCCTCATCCCACTGTGCATCCTGGTGCCAACACTTCCCCAGGTAAACGGTGCACATTTACACGTCTGTCCATGTGATGTAAAAAAACAAAAACAGAACTCATTGGACCAGACAACCTTCTTCCACTGCTCCAAGGTCCAGTTCTGCAGCTGATTGGCCTCATACGCAGAAGAGCACTTTGTGTTGTGACACATTCCTCCCATAACCGTCAATAACATTTTGTGTGACTTGTGCCACAATAGACGTATCCCACCAGATGGGATAGCCTGTGTTGCCCTCGTTTCTTCGATGAGCATTGTGTGGGCGCCCAACTCTCTGTCGCCTGTTCGTGGTTTGTCCCTCCTCGGACCACTGTTGGAAAATTCTCACCACTATTGACCAGGAGCAAGACACAAACCTGATTCAGTCGCTTCACTCCCCTTATCAGGGTCGCTCAGATCTTTATTCCTGCCCATTTTCCCTACATCAAACAGACTGATAACGAGAATTAATGTATTTTCTTACCATCTGATCCACCCAGTCCTTAATATGTGATCTTGCTAGGAGATATTTGCATCACCTGTGTTTTTGCTCATCATTGTACATGCTCCACTGTTTACACTGTTTACTCCTGTTTGTTTGCCTATCTAGCAACCTTGTAAAATCACCCTTCTATAATTCTGTCTGCATATGGAGCTCAAAGCGGCTCATGACTGTGTTGAATCGCTGACAAAAGTCCTGCAAAAGGGCTTTGAGTGTGTGCATTGCTCTTCACACGTTATCATTGTGCATCTTGCTGTTGTCTGCATAATTAACTGAAGTAATTTTGGTAGTAGCAGATCTTCACTTCTCTGAAGATATTTTAGAGCAACAGAAGCAGCTTTAAATTAGACTCATCCAAAATGTTTATATGTCATAAAGAAAAAAGGAAGAAGAACTTTTCAGATCCTGTTATAATAGCAGGATTTTTTTTTTTTTTTTTTTTTTTTTGTTGCTGTAGTTACTGTGACTAACTTGACTTCTTTTCTAAAGAATCGAATTGTTTTATTATTTTTCAGGTGCTGCCAGTAAGAGATTTGGCATTGATGGAGACCGTGAGGCTGTTCCCTTGTCATTGGAAGTTACCTACAACAGAGTAAGATTGAGCATTCCAGAGATTTTAATGACGATCAATTTGAATTTTAATGCAAGTAATCAAATTTTCATTCAACCTCCCTTTTTTAATCTTTACTTTCAGATACATGTCAGTGGCAGAAGTCAGAAGACGATGTCAGAGAAGTCCTGCACCTCCATAAACCTGCTAAAAGCCTGCAGGAATCCTGAAGAACTAGGTAGAATATAACATTGATCTCATTATAGACAGAACTTTTTAAAACATATTTTAATTTGTGTAACAATGTTAATTGTTTCATTTTAAATGTAACGAAATGATGAATGAAATGAATCGATATGCTTCTGAACTGTAAACTGCAATATTGTGTATATAGAGGAAAAATCCATTTCATTTTCTGCCTAGGGGAATACATTTTTAATGATTACTTATAAACCTTTAAAGACAGACTTACTGTGAGCGACGAGGTTGTTAATCAATCAATCAGCCATCAGTTATTTTAACTTATTTTTTTAATAATCGCTAAACAGCACACACGTGTTGACAATAGTTTTAGATGTATTGTTAATTTTTTATTGCGATTTGCAGTGCTTCATGGGATTGTTGTTCTTCTTCACAAATTATCTCATATATACATATTTGCTTGTACTGCACTCAAATGCAGCCAAGATGTTTTTTGTGCAATTTTGATTGTTGGTGCTTGTAAATCCGAATCAACCAAGTCACAACTGCTTCATTTATTTATTTTTCTTTAGATTCTAAAATGGAGTGCCTTCATTTGACAATGACAGAAGTGCTAAAGAGACAAAACTCTAAATCAAAGAAAGGCTACAATCAGGTGAGCAGGAAGGAAGTATGGGAGAAAACTGAGCTGTGGTTTAAACAGCCAGAAACAAACTTAGCGCAAACACCTACAGTTACTCTCATGTGGTTTCTGCAGCAATGTGTAGCAGTCGACAAACAACAACATTTTTTCACCAAGAGCAAACAATTTGGTTTTTTATTAACCTGTGTCTGTACTAGTTTGCACGATATGGCTCTTGTTTTTACATGTTGTGTTTTTGGTGTCAGTCGTACTTTCATTTTTACAGTGCCAGTGGTTACTCTTTGGTTCACTTACACCACACACTGACTGTACTTCACCTTGTTTATTTATCATTTGATTTTTTTTTTTTACTGTTTGTTACAAATGTTTAAAATAAATCTCGTATTTTCTTTTGCAAGACCAATTTAACACCAGTAACAATGCTCTTTTATACTCGCATAAACTAAGCTCAAATGTTTTTGAATGTGAAAGTTATTTGGGAGATTCAAGCTACAATATTTTAAAGTTTTATTCAGATAACATTGTTTGTATTCCAGCAACTGACCACCACACAAGTAAAAGTGGACAAGGTTCAGGTTAGCGGAATTTGCAACACCACCTTTGCAGTTTGTCTGGACCAAGATGAGAAGAAAATTTTACAGAGTGTGACCAGGTACAGCTTGTTTCTGTTGTTTTTTTATGCTAAAGTTTGGCTAAAAAGAAAAAAAAATGTTTTAGGGCTGTCAAATAAATGAATAAATCAATAAATCACGATAAATCAAATCTAACATAAAAGTTTATGTCAACAAGACTATTTTTACACCTGTTCTATGTGAATTAAATTCATGACTTTGAGAAAAAACTTTTCAGAAAAAAAACTGTAATATTGTGAAATATTACTACATTTTAAAATAATGGTTTTCTATTTTAACATACCGGTACTTTAAAATATTCAGCCATTACTCTAGTCTTTAGTGTTAAATGATCCTTTAGAAATTACATATATATATATATATATATATATATATATATATATATATATATATATATATATATATATATATATATATATATATATATATATATATATAACATTTTATTTAAAGTGTTTTCGAACAATATAAATCTTGACTATCACTTTTGATCAATTCAACACACCCTTGCTGAATAGAAGTGTTAATTTCTTTCCCAAAAATATTATATTATATTTATAATATATATATATATATATATATATATATATATATATATATATATATACACACGTTGGGATCAGTGTATGTATATATGATATATTGTTACAAACAATATATATATTGTTTTTGTTTTTTTACTCATTTTTCCCCCCCAAATAAATGCTTGTCCTTTGAAAATAATCAAATCAATGAATCATGCTAAATGTATCACAGTTTACACAAAAAAATATTAAGCAGCACAACCATCTTCAATATTTATAATAAGAAATGTTTCTTGAGCATTAAATGTTAGAATCATTTTTGTAGGGTCATGTGATATTGAAAAATTTAGTAAAAGCTGCTGAATATTCAGCTTTGCCATCTTAAATTGTTTAAAAATATATTAATATAGTGAACTATTTTTTTTTGTTTTTAATTGTAATAATATTTTGCAATATACATATTTCATTCTTAATTTTGTTTCGATATTATTTGCATTATTTGTATTTAAAAATAATAATAATTTAATTTGAGGAACAAAATTACGAAATGTTGTCACGTTTTACTGAGCCTAGACAGAAACTAGCATACGTCAATGAAAGTGAGTAGGTGACCATCACTTTGTCACAAAGAAAGAAAAAAACAGTTTAATAATTACATTGCCATAGAGACACTAAAAATATTTGTAGTAAAAATAGTTTTGTGGCCAACAACCGGTAAACTTTTTCAATATACCCGCCATCGGCAGTAAGTTTATATTAGTATTTAAATGTAAACTCAATTGTGCACTTATAAATGATTTCTTTCTTTGCAGGTGTGATGTGTCCGTTTGTTATAAGCCAGATAGTTCGACTGATTGGACGAAAGGAAGGGTTTTCACATCTCAGACCCAGCCTCTGCAGCCAACCTTTTGCTCTCTTCTTTGCCTGCCTATAGCCACTTTCAGTGGACCTCAGCCTTAAACCCAGAGATCAGACTTTAGCCCAAAACTCCAGCCTTACAAGACTTAAATCTGGTTAAAACATTCATTCCAGTTATCCACTTTCAACTACAGCCTTTGCATATCAACTCTCAAGACAAAAGCTAAGATACACATTTGGGTAAAAGTGTTCTTTTATTACATTATAGGAGGGTCATGTACATGTGGGGTTGTTTGTTTCAAACTTCTGATTTAGAACTGGGCCTGTCATGCTTTTATACAACCAGAATGGATTTCTAACTACAAGAATAGTCTTGTTAATGTACATATTAACCCGCATCAAAATAAGCACTGTGGACAATTTAATGTTGTTGTATATATGCCAAAATTATTTTTATGTAGCTATAATACAAAATTCTCAGGAAATGGATATATAAAAAGGAAATATTGTAATGGAATATATATATATTATTTTACAATGTTTCCTATTTTAATTGTGTGTATGAACCCCTTTTGGTCGGGACAGAGAATTGAGACATTGGTGCCTCAGATTTTAGTCCTTTAAAATCCTTATGTATTCAGTGATTGTTTCTGTATATATTTGTATATCTGCTGTTTTATTTTTGGTGTTAAAACGATTTGAAACCTGTCTGGTTTAAACACCCCTTCTTGCAGTTTGATCAGTTGGCCAACAGAGGTCCTTATAAACCAATCGTTGACTTCTACCCTGTGGCCGTACTGGTGAATAAAAACCAAGACTGTTCAGTCAAGTATGCTGTGTTATACGGCACAGTTTAAAAATGAAACAAACTGAAATTTCTTTCTTTCTTTCTTTCAGAGCATGTGCATATTTGTAATCTAAAATAATCAGTATAACTGTCAAAACAATCGTTTTCTCTGATTATTTTATAAACACTTAAAACTTGTATATATTTTAACAATATAATCAAGCAGGGATATATAATGTACATATGTATGTGTTTTTTGTGCAAATTGAGGGATTTTACTCACTCTCAGGTCAGACCATTTTTAAATAATATCCATCTGTCATTATTTTTATTAAAATTTGCAGATGCATTCCATTTGTATCATACTACATTTCATCTTGCAGTGACAATATGTTGGAAAAAGTGTGGGTACAGACTAATAGCCAGTGCTACTGAAATGTACACAGTTATGCAAAATGTCTTTTTTTAAATTATTTTGTGATCCTAGCATCCCCAGAGAAATAAAGCGGTACTTTCCATGGATGTATATTCATAAGGTGCATTCAATGTTTTTATATTTGTCCACTGTAACATGTCAAAATAAAATGTTGAATAAAACACCTTTAAAATTAAATTACTACTCACAAGTGTGTATACATAATGACTAACAATGATATTATTGGCTATTAACAGTATCACATAGACTTTAAATGCTTGCTTTTGCCCTGCAGGTTGTAGAGGCATTTGTATGATCAAATGACACCCCTGTCTGCTAAAACAACAATCAAAGTCTTTATGTTCTTTGAGAAGGCCAGCTTTGTTCAGGGTGCTTATGAACTATTAGCCTGTTCAAGATGTTATTAAAGATTCTAAAAAATGTCACAAGATGGCCAGCCATTGAGCAAAAACTTAAATGTGCACATACAATTGGATTAGTTTTGCAGTTTTGTCTTTTATTTTGAAATTCTCATGGTCCTATAGTTCCTGTTTATCATGTGATACCTTGCCCTCATGTGATCATCCCAATGTGCATCATATACTATCCACCCTAAATAGTATTGAATATTACTAATGTTACATACTATTTAGGGTGGATAGTGTGCACATTAAGATGCAGGCAATGTCTTGTGCTTCCCCTCTTACTCTCAGGTTTGTCTAGTCATTAGTGTAAATAGCCCAAATGTTCAATTAGTCTCTTGTCTAGTTTTGTTTGTATAACTGCTGTTGTTGGTATGCTCATGCTCACGCTCAAGCCAGGTCTTTGTTTATTTTTTAAAATAAACGGCACATGGGTTCAACTTGCCTTCAGTGGACTTTAGTTGCAGAAAGTTAGACCCGAATATGAACCCAGCAGTTTGCCTGATTTCGCCTTAATCAGGGTAACCAGACAATTGGGTTCTGTGTTGATGAGAGGCTGTTCTCGGATTTGTCATGGCCAGGAAGACTTCCCATGTCTTTGTTCCACAATGTTACCTTTTCATGACAATTAAAGGGTTAATTCAACCAAAAATTAAATTGATGTCATGACTTAATCTAATGTCGTTCCACACCCGTAACACCTCCATCTTCAGAACACAGTTTAAGATATTTTATATTTAGTCCAAGAGCTTTTCTGTTCCTTCATGAAAGTGAATGCACACTATACTGTCCATGTCCAGAAAGGTAATTAAAACATCATCAAAATAGTCCATATGTGACATCAGTTGGTTAAAGGACAACTCCGGTGAGAAATGAACCTAGGGGTAATTAACAGATGGTTACCGAGTAGATCGTTCTCTGGGATGCGTTTTCATGAAAATCGAATGTAAAGCATTTTATCTCTAAAAACAGATTAGCTTATAGCGCTTGTCTATGGGGCACAGGGTAGACACAGGGTAGTAAAATTAAATCGCTAGTTAATACCACTAACAAGGCTCAAAATAGCCTCACACTAACACTGTAGCATAATGAGGGTCCCTACATGCAAACCGAAGCATTGAGAACGTTGTAAGCCACAAGCACTGTTCTAAGTGAGCTGGTCGATAGGAATTAAGTTTGTGTAAGAGTCGAGACTGTTTTCCAAGATGGCGCCTGTCCGTGAACGCGTAATGCGCTGTGTTTATGAAGTATCTTCTTATTAAACTGTTTGTACTCTTACAAAGTTCTCAATGCTTTGGTTTGCATGTAGGGACCCTCATTATGCTACAGTGTTAGTGTGAGGCTATTTTTAGCCTTTTAAGTGGTATTAACTAGCGATTTAATTTCACTACCCGGTGCCCCATAGACTAGTGTTATAAACTAATCTGTTTTTAGAGATAAAACTCTTTACATTCGATTTCCATGAAAACGCATCGCATTGAACGATCTAGTCTGTAACCATCTGTTAATTACCCCTAGGTTAATTTCTCAATGGAGTTTCCTTTTATTTAGAATCTCTTGAAGCATTGAAAATACATTTTTGTCCAAAAATCACAAAAACTACGACTTCATTCAGCATTGTCTTCTCTTTCTGGTTTGTTTTCAATCCTCAAATAAAGATTTGAACGGTTATGAATCAGTGGATTGATTCAGGATTCGGATCGCCAATGTCTCGTGATTTCAGTAGTTTGGCAGTTTGACACACGATCCGAATCATGAATCAATCCGCTGATTCATAACCGCTTAAATCTTTATTTGAGGATTAAAAACAAACACTGAAGAGAAGACAATGCTGAATAAAGTCATAGTTTTTGTGATTTTTGAACCAAAATGTATTTCTGATGCTTCAAGAGATTCTAATTAACCAACTGATGTCACATATGGACTACTTCGATGATGTTTTTATTCCCTTTCTGGACATGGACAGTATAGTGTGCATACACTTGCATACGCTCTGGGACTAAATATAAAATATTTTAAACTGTTCTGAAGCTGAACAGAGGTCTTACGGTGTGGAACGACATTAGAGTGAGTCATTAATGACATCAATTTCATTTTTGGGGGAACTAACCCTTAGACAATGTCCCCTCAAGTTCTCAATACCTTAATGTAAAAAAGTGACATTTTCAATAAATGCATTGTGTGGTAGCCTAGTGAGTGACGAACAGCTTCTGAAATGTGACTAAGATGGTCTGGAAATTTTCATTGCGTTTTCTATGTGTAGATATCTATGGCATGGACTATGGATTACAAAAAAAATCTGACGTGATTAGTTTGACACACAAGTCTCCTGGTCCAAATTGGTTGTTCTTTTGTCATGTGACTGTTCTTTTGCCATAGGCTTTACACAGAATCTAAAAAAAAATAGCTTTTAGAGCTTCTACAAAAGATAATTTTATCAGTGAATGCTTATTGTTACATCACTGGCAATATGTTACTATAGTCATTTCAAGGCATATAGAATTGCAAAACCTTAAAGAGGATCTATTATGCCCCTTTACAAAATCTTTATTTTGTGTTTGGGGTCTAGTAGGTTTTTAATAGGTTGTCAAGTGGTTTCAAGTTTTCAACCTCTCTTCCCAGTAACATTCTGTTTAACTCCTGTTTCTATGAAGACCCTCCTTCTGAAAAGAGCAATGTGCTCTGATTGGTCAAATGTCACACCTCTTACTATAACCATGTCATATCCAGGGTGAAAAAAAAAACGTGGGCCTTTCCCAGTCAACCACATTTTTAGCCTTTGCACTTGACTGCTTGTCAACTTACATTACGTATTTCCTGTATCTGGCCCAAGTGGGTGCAAAGACCACAAGTGAGTCTAACATTTGATTACCCGATGCTGACACTTAATGTTTTATTATTATTAAATGTACATTTTGATTTGATTTACAATATAAAATAAATGTTAAAATGTCTGTTCATTCCCTATCTTACAAACAGAGTTTAATCTTAGTTTTACTAATTACACTGTAAAAGAAATTTGTTGGTTTACCTTAAAATGACCAAATATGCTTACAAAATCTTTTAATAATATTTGAATAAAGGTTGCCGAGTCTCAAAAATGTACATTAACTGACATTTTTAATTTCAATGAACACAAAATTAAGGCAACCAGGTAACTTATTTTTATATTTAAAATATATACTTTTGTAACAAGGACTCAGGCAGATTGGGATCCATGTGCAGTTTATTAAAATAATACAAACTCACAGTACAAGCAGGCGTGGGTCGGTAAACCAGGGCAAACAGGAATATCAGAGACAGGGCATCAATCGTGGTCATAACAGGCAAGTGGTCAGGGCAGGCAGCAAACAGGCAAGAATCAGAGTCCAGGCAAACAAAGATCAAGGGCAGGCAGAACAGGGTCGTAAACAGTAATCCAAAGCAGAGTCAAACACAGGCAGGAATAAACACAGGGAATAACGCTCAGAAATGTAGCCGGGGCAAACAAGACTTCGCAATGAATGTGTGTGTGAGCAGAGTTTATGTAGGCATGATAATTAAGAACAGGTGTGCAGTAATCAGTCCAGAGAGAGGGTGTATGGGAGATGAAGTCCGATATGAGGTTAGTACTCTGGGGAGTTCGACCTCTGGTGGCCGACGGTGGAATCTTCACCGGCGTTTGTGACAGAGCCCCCCCCTGCGAGCGGCTCCTGACGCGAGAGCACATCCGACGCCGGGGCCTTCCACGCGGTCGCGGGGCCGGTTTTTCCGGGTGAGTCCTATGGAATTCATTGATCAAGATGGGGTCCAGAATGTCCTCTGAGTTGACCCAGGACCTCTCCTCCGGACCGTACCCCTCCCAGTCGACCAGGTATTGGAGTTGGCGCCCCCGGCGTCTGGAATCTAGCAAATCCCGCACAGCAAATGCCTCCTCGCCTTCCACGATCATGGGTGGGGGGCCTGCCTCGCCGGGCTCCTGCTCCACCCTCGGACCACCGGCCGGTTTCAACAGTGACACATGGAAAGTGGGGGAGATGCGGTAAGTGGCAGGTAATTCCAGACGGTATGCAACTGGGTTAATCTGTTTGATAATTTTGAATGGTCCCACATACCTGGGGCTGAGCTTTTTGCATGGGAGTCGTAGACGTAGGTCCCGGGTGGATAGCCATACCCATTGTCCTTGTGTGTAGTTTGGATGGGGACGACGATGTCGATCAGCCTGTTGCTTGACCCTGTTTATGGCTCGTTGAAGGTGTACGCGAGTCTGGTTCCAGATAGTTTCGCTGCGCTGGAACCAATCGTTTACAGCGGGAACTTCAGATGGTTCTCCTGACCAGGGAAACAGTGGCGGCTGGAATCCTAGGATGCACTGGAAAGGCGTGAGTTTAGTGGAAGGTTTAAGGATTGAGTTTTGTGCATATTCTGCCCAGGGAAGGAAGCGAATCCAATCTGTCTGATTTTGCTGGCAGTACATGCAAAGGAACTTGGAGACTTCTTGATTTAGTCGCTCGGTTTGTCCGTTGGACTGTGGGTGATAGCCAGAGGTGAGACTTATATTCACATTTAGTAATCGAAAGAAAGCGGACCATACCCTTGACGTGAATTGGGATCCTCGATCTGACACAATGTCCTCCGGAAGTCCATAGTAACGGAACACGTAGTGGAGCAGGTGTTCAGCGGTTTCAAAGGCTGTGGGAAGCTTCGGCAGGGGAATCAGTCGGCATCCTTTAGAAAAACGGTCAACAACAGTTAATATGGTGGTGTTACCTTGTGATATTGGTAGGTCTGTGACGAAGTCGATGGCAATGTGTGACCAAGGGCGTTGGGGAATGGGTAATGGTTGCAGTAGTCCAGCTGGAAGTTGTCTCGGGGTCTTGGCTGTGGCACATGTGTGGCAAGAGTTGATGAATCCAGTGACGTCATTCTGTAGTGTTTCCCACCAGAATCGATTTCTTATCAGTCGTGTTGTTGTTGTAATCCCTGGGTGACCGGAGCTTGTGGCCGAGTGAACCCAGCGCATGACCTTTTCCCTGAGTTCTGGTGGAACGAATGTTCGATCGTTAGGGCATTCTGCAGGAGGTGGATTCTGTGCATGTGCTTGCGTGATCTCAGACATAATATCCCACTGAACAGGGCCTAGGACTAAGGTGGGAGAGATGATGGTCTCTTGTTGAGTGTTTTGAGGGGAGTGATCAAATTGTCGGGATAGGGCGTCTGCCTTGGTGTTCTTTGAACCTGGGATATATGTAATAGTAAAATTGAAACGAGTGAAGAAAAGTGCCCATCTGGCTTGCCTGGGATTCAATCGTTTAGCTGAACGTAGATACTCCAGATTCCGGTGATCGGTTAGTACTAGGAACGGATGTCTTGCTCCTTCCAGCCAATGTCGCCACTCCTCAAACGCAGCCTTCATAGCCAGTAGCTCACGGTTTCCCACGTCATAATTCTGTTCAGCGGTTGAGAGTTTTCTGGAGAAGTAAGCACATGGAAACATCTTAGGTGGGTTACCTTGTCGTTGGGAGAGAATGGCACCGATTCCGGTGTTGGAGGCATCTACTTCTACCACAAACGGCAAGTGTGGGTCAGGATGGTGTAGAATGGGAGCGGTAGTGAAACGACTCTTTAATGTGTTGAATGCCTGGAGAGCATCTGTTGACCACCGTAATTTGGTGTTTCCCCCTCTGGTCATGGCTGTGAGCGGTGCAGCGACTGAACTGAAATTCCTGATGAATCTCCTGTAGAAGTTGGCGAACCCCAGGAACCTTTGAAGCTCCTTCAGTGTAGCAGGTTGAGGCCAACCCAGGACTGCCTGAACCTTCTTCTCGTCCATCGCCACTCCTTCCGGACTGATGATGTACCCAAGAAACGACACCGATGACTGATGGAACTCACATTTCTCGGCCTTGGCATAGAGCTGATGCTTAATCAGACGCTGCAGAAGCGTGCGGACCTGTTGAACATGTTCCTCCATGGTGTCTGAGTAGATCAGTATGTCATCGATGTACACCACCAAGCACTGATTGAGCATGTCTCTGAAGATGTCGTTGATGAAGGATTGGAACACTGAAGGACTATTGGACAGCCCGAAGGGCATGACGAGGTACTCATAGTGCCCGTTGCTTGTGGAGAAGGCTGTCTTCCACTCGTCCCCCTCCCGGATACGAATGAGATTGTAGGTGGAGCGGAGATCAAGCTTGGTGAAGAATCGGGCAGTTCTCAACTGTTCTAGAGCCGCTGGGACCAGAGGTAGCGGGTATCTGAATTTAACTGTAATATCATTAAGGCCACGATAGTCAATGCAAGGTCTCAGACCTCCATCTTTCTTTCCCACGAAGAAGAAGCCGGCTGCAGCCGGTGACGTGGATGGTCGAATGAAACCCTTTGCTAGCTCTTCCTTGATGTAGTCTTTCATGGCTTGATCCTCAGGCTCAGAAAGAGGAAATATGCGTCCTCTAGGTGGCATGGTTCCTGGTAGGAGATCTATGGCACAGTCATTGTTGCGATGCGGTGGGAGTTGTGATGCTTTGGACTTACTGAAAGCCTCGATGAGATCGGCATACTCCAGTGGGACTCCTGGAATGGTGTTTACGGTGTTAATCAGGGCCGTGGCTTTGCTGGGTTGTGGCTGCGTTGAGCGTAGACATTTGGCATGGCAGGTGACGCTCCAACGGGTGATCTGTTTTTCTTGCCAGGATATCTGCGGGTCGTGTTCTTGAAGCCATGGGAAGCCCAGAATGACCGGGTTGTGTGGAGAATGAATGACGTAGAGACGGATGAGTTCGGAGTGAAGAACGCCCACTTGGAGCTTGAGTTTGACAGTGGTGTATTGCACATGACCAGACCCCAGAGGGCGCCCATCTAGCGCTGCCACTGCCAAGGGAGAGTTACAGGGGGTTAGAGGAATGCCATATTGCCGTGCCAGCTCTTCATCAATGAAATTGCCTGCGGCCCCAGAATCGACTAACGCTTTGGTGTGTATCATCTTAGTCTCATATGTCAAGGTAATGGGTAGATCAAAACAGTTGTTCTGAGAGATGGCAGAAATAAGTAAACTCACCCTTCGGGCTTGTGTCTGTGGAGGTCGGCTCGGGCAGTCAGCTTTAAAGTGTCCAGCGAGACCACAATACAGACAGGGGTGATTATTGACGCGGTGATCCCGCTCCTCCGTGGATAGGTGAGAGTTTCTGACCTGCATGGGTTCCTCGTTATTGGTTGATGGACCATTAAATCGGGAGTTTCCTGGACATCGCCATGAACGAATGAGATTGTCGATGCGGATAGCCAGCTCGATGAACTGATCTAGGGTTTTATCTTCGTCTCTACAAGCGAGTTCTGACTGTAGTTCATAGTTAAGACCCTGGCGAAACAAAGTTTTCAATGTGTCATCCACCCATATGGTTTGCGCTGCCAGTGTGCGGAAGTTGAGAGCGAATTCCACAGCTGTACTGTTCCCTTGATGTAATGCAAGCAATTGCTCCCCCGCGCTCCATCCTCCTTCAGAATGCTCGAACACAGTGCGTAAGCGTTGAATGAAGTGAGAGTACGTGACTTGTTCTAAGGCTTGATTATCCCAGACCGCCGTTGCCCACTCGAGTGCTTTGCCCGTGAGAAGTGAACACATCAAGGAAATCTTGCCTGCATCAGTAGAGTAAAGAGAGGGCTGTTGGGCTAAAAACATTGAACATTGCATGTGAAAGCCCTTACATTTAGATGGAGTGCCATCAAACTTCTCAGGAAACGCCAGGTGAGGGTTGCTTATTATCGTGTTCACAGGTGTTGGTGGTACTACCTGATTTGGCTGCAGCATTGAGGTGTTGGAGACCGCTGGGGTTTGATGAAGTTTCTGGACTGCCTTTACCAGTTCCTCCACAGTGTTGGTCAAACAACGAAGTTGCTGTTGGTGGATCATGAGTTGATTCGCTTGTACTGTTGGTTCATGGGAAAAGTGCATAAGAACTGCTGGATCTTTAGGAGGCGAAGTCTTCTGTAACAAGGACTCAGGCAGATTGTGATCCATGTGCAGTTTATTAAAATAATACAAACTCACAGTACAAGCAGGCGTGGGTCGGTAAACCAGGGAAAACAGGAATATCAGAGACAGGGCATCAATCGTGGTCATAACAGGCAAGTGGTCAGGGCAGGCAGCAAACAGGCAAGAATCAGAGTCCAGGCAAACAAAGATCAAGGGCAGGCAGAACAGGGTCGTAAACAGTAATCCAAAGCAGAGTCAAACACAGGCAGGAATAAACACAGGGAATAACGCTCAGAAATGTAGCCGGGGCAAACAAGACTTCGCAATGAATGTGTGTGTGAGCAGAGTTTATGTAGGCATGATAATTAAGAACAGGTGTGCAGTAATCAGTCCAGAGAGAGGGTGTATGGGAGATGAAGTCCGATATGAGGTTAGTACTCTGGGGAGTTCGACCCCTGGTGGCCGACGGTGGAATCTTCACTGGCGTTTGTGACAACTTTATACTTTAAATATTTTTTCCTACAGTGTAGGTGATAAAAAAAAGCTGTTGTAAGCATTTGACATATACACACTCATCTTTGCATAAATATATTTTATTGATGCAAAGATGAGTGTGTAGGCTATTATGTCAACCAATGACAATAGTTGTTTTACTACCAAGTTCACCCTTTTCACATTTATTTGTATAGTACATTTCACAAAATATAGTTTAAAAGAAATAGTTTCAACTTTACTGAAAATGCATGTCTACATTACAATAATAATTTGTTAGGTGACTGTATCCAAGTAATGAAAATATGTCAGAAATGTACAGTTGTAAGATGATACAAATATTGCAGTTTGCTAACATTATTAATTCATTTCGGAAGTAACAATGATCTCATCATAGGGGACCTTATATGCAAAAATCACTTTCTTTTTAACACAGATGTGTGTTGGCGGTGTGTACACAACCATCATATAATGGTAAAAATCAACTAAATCCCTTTTTTGCATCCCTATAAATCATAGTGTCTCAGAATAAGTTGTTTGCAGTTTCTATGCAATGTGATGTGACATTACACAGGCCCGCCCACTACTGCTAACAGACACTGCCCTATTAGCATAGACCCGCCCTCTTAGTGAGCTGTACAAAGTCTGCCATGTTTATCTTCTCCAGAACATTTAACAGCAGCATTTAAGTAAGAAATGGATTGTTATTAAAACTACTAAAGTTATTCAATCAAGAGCAGTGAGTGATTTTCTGTTTTGCTTTTGTTCTTTAATTTATATTAACAGCATAGCAGTAGCTATATTACTCTGCTTCTACTTTAATACACATATCTAATATGTGCATGCACTTTCTTTACTTGCGATCACAGACATAACTGACATACTATACATTTTGTTGATATTGTACAATCAGCCAACCACAAATAGGCCACAGTTAAGCCATTTTGAGAACTTTGCAAGCATTGAGGCAGGGGGGGAGAGAGAGAGAGAGAGAGAGAGAGAGAGAGAGAGAGAGAGAGAGAGAGAGAGAGAGAGAGAGAGAGAGAGAGAGAGAAGAGCTAGCCTAGAAATCTAGACGCACCCTAGCGGCAGCAAATTTAATCTGCCCGCAAGTGAACAAACATCTTGATGTGGGTCTGGCTTGTCAGGCTATCAAAGAGCTATACACAGAACAATATTCAGAAAAATATTTCAGATGATATTAGAGCAACTTTGGTTGTTGATGTGGTAAGTCATGGCCTGACAGTGAGGAAAGCTGGGCAGAGAGTCCACCCACATCTAAGCCAGTTCACAGTTGCATCCATCATAAGGACATTCAGATTGGAAAACAGCAACTCTCCATTCCAGACTGTATCTATCTACATACTGTACCGTATCACATTACTGTATTGCAAGTTGGCTAGTGCTTTTTAGTTTTGTGTAACATACAGTACAGTACATAGCACTGTACCATCGAGATTGTACTGTAGTGTGAAGTATAGTATTATGTCATTTGTAACATTTCAGTATACTTTCATTTTTGGTTGTTGTAAAAACCTTTGTTGAAAAAAAAAAAAAACTAAAAGTGTTGCATTGCTTCACATAAAGCTGTGGAGTACTGCAGTACGAAGTACTGACAATATAATGTAAAAATGTGTACATTGAATGCAATGTAAGTCGCTTTGGATAAAAGCGTCTGCCAAATGCATAAATGTAAATGTAAATTCTAACTGATGAACTGAATAAAAACAGGGAAAATTAAAGACTAAATTGTTTTATATAAAGTAGAATAGTGTGTTCCCCCTGATCTGAAAGTGTATTCATATGATGCAAGTGTGTATCATTTTGTCATCAGAGTTACATTTTGACAAAGGAATGCTAGGTTTTGGTAGCAAAGTTTAGGCTTTGATAGTAGAGTTTCAATTTGACACAGATGTGAATTGTATATTTCCCAGTGTTGTGTCATGTTTATTTGTGTGTAGAGTTTTGGCAAAGTGAGCGAAGTTTTGCAAAATGTGTTCAAGCAATGGGCAAAAACTGTAAGACACATCTTTTCTAACTGCACCTGACCAATAAAGACTAGCACTTAACTATCCAATTAAATGTTCTGTTTGTTTGTCAAAGAAAAGAAAAAAATGTTTACTGTGCTCAATTAACTGAGATTTCTTACAGCCCTTGCAGGTTGTTGCCCTTGTTTGTTTTCGCTGCTTCTATTGCTTTCCTCTTTCGTAAGTCGCTTTGGATAAAAGTGTCTGCTAAATGATTAAATGTAAATGTATTTTTTCTTGACCTGGTAAAAACTCTAGAAGCTGCATTTCAGACTAACTGTAGCGTATTGGTAATGCAGTACAACCTAGTAATATTTTACAGTAATTAGTATAGTCTAGAGGTCATGAACAGGGCCGGTGCTAGCCATTTGGGTGCCCTAAGCACAAATGCTTGGCGGTTTTTTCACTACCATCAGTTGTCAGAGGCCCTACAGAGGCACACGTCTACATTTCCTAGCTGCAAAATCAGCTATCAGGTCATCATATGACAGTTTCTGAGCCACGTCCCCATTGATAACCACAAGACAAAATATTCAGGGATTCTACTGAAAACCAGAGGGAGTCTGGCACAGAGATTCACCTTTTTCTCGGCTAATTTGGTCTAGGCCTATGTTTTGAAGTACTTAAATTGTCTGGTTGTAATTGGTTGCAATCACTATGGCACATCCAGTTAGAATGCAATAAGGACTCTGATGTTTCTTCTGTAACATTTATTCTCCACCATAAGTCGGGGCAAGTTTGTGGTTCTGAAAATATACATACAAATTGGTAAATAACAATATACAAAAGGATGCCAATAGCAGTACACATAAATTATGTGTAATTATGATAACAATGGACAAATAACAGTACAAAGTACTAAACTGTTACACAAGAAATGAAATCCGCACTTACTAGCCTAAAAATTGTCATGTAGGCTTATTTTATCATCATGTAAGAATCCTGTTCTGAGCGGGGCTCGAACCCCCGGCCGTAACGTCATTAGCGCCATTCCGGCTGCCTTTATGTAAACAACACAACGGTGCATTTACGGCATACACATTTAGCTCGCGAATGTACAACAAAGAATATAGCACTCATGGTAAATAAATGTAAACATGTCTTATAATAATTATAGTACAGAGGAATACTCGTTCTCCATCAGAATTGTCTATGCACGATTGCGATAGATAAGGATCTATGCTACTAATACTTTCAGTTCGCGGTAAACTATGATTTTAAACAATCATAGTACATTATTATGTACACATGACAGTCCTTCATAACAGCCTATATTACTTTTGTATTGCATTTGTATATTAACATGCTTTTAGAAATATTTTATGTGTTATTTATACTAGTAGGCTAGCCTATTGTGATGATTTTTTCACGACCCAGATTTTTTGGTGCCCCCCCCAAGCACTTGGTGCCCTACGCGCAGTGCGTGATGTGCGTGTGCGGAGCGCCGGCCCTGGTCATGAATGCATGAACTTTTCTGCATCAGAAACAGATAACATGTTCCATAGCGTATATCTTCTGTGGCAATGTTTCTGAAGTGGAAGAAGGCTGTTTTTGTAACATATAAAATATAATTTACCTGGGGAACACATGGCACCAGGATGCACTGTGGGAAGAAGGCAAGCCGGCAGAGATATTGTGATGCTGGAAAACCTTGGATCCTGCCATCCATGTGGATGTTACTTTGACATGTACCACTTCATGGAAACAGTATTCCCTGGTGGCTGTGGCCTCTTACAGCAGGATAATGTGTCCTGCCACAAAGCAAAAATGGCACGGTTTAGGAATGGTTTGAGGAATACAACAATGAATTTGGGGTGTTGAATTGGCCTCCAAATTCCCCAGATCTCAATCCAATTGAGCATCTGTGGGATGTGATGAACAGACAAGTGCAATCCATTGAGGCTACACTTCACAACGTACAGAACTTAAAGGATCTGCTGCTAAAATATTGGTGCCAAATAACACAGCACAACTGCAGGGCCCAGGGCTGTTTTGACAGCAAAAGAGGTGACCAGCACAATATTTGGAATACAATATTGGTCATAATGTTATGCCTGATCTGTGAATATTGAAAAGAGTATAGGGCCTAACATAGCCCTTGCGGCACTTCATAATGTACTGACATTAATTTGGATAATTAAATAAACAAAATTAAAGTTATATGTAATATCTAATAAATGTAACTTATACATTTATGCTTATACTTGAAAGTTTTCCAAGACATTTCGCAAAATCAGGGAAAGTACTTTTCTGAATGTGATGAATGATGGGATACGCTTAGCCTCAAATACCGCTCTGATTCTGTACTAGAAATAGTGTGGATTTAGTGTGCATTAAGTTTACTGTGCTGGGACAGTATTGAGAACTTACTTCCAGTCGTGTGAACGCTCTCTCAAGTGGCCAAGAACTCCAAGTGTTGGTATTGGGACAGGTCCAACGTCTCATGCTGACAGTACACTACCAGGCCTTGCAACCTTAATTTTTGTGTATACTGTACCCTGGGGATATTGTTAAATGTACATTCCTGAAAGAAAACTTAACTTCAGTGACTTCAAAACAGTGCTACTAATATGGAGAATAAATCCCAATGGAGTGGAATTAGTGGTTTGCAACTGTGCAGACCTTTTTCATGCCCAAACAGCAATATAAACACAAAAGTATGTTGAAACTGTAAAAAAGCATAATAGGTCCTCATTAAAAATGTATCCTAAGACAAAGATTGTTTGAATGCATTCATTTTTGTCTGTTAAAACAGTGTTGTTTTAATATTAATGTAGAGCAATTAGGCTCTTTCATGAATGCATTTGACTGGAATGTGGAAATTTTCTTGCTGGGTGACACACATCCCTCTTCAGGAAGAAACAATATTTACGTGCATTTTTTTCTGTGAGGTCAAATAATAACAATAACATTGATGCTAAAATAAGATCCTGTAGTCTCCTCCCATGTTTTCAGACAGTGTTTCAGGCCTCTATTACTGTGGACTGTGGAAGGTGGTAAAGCCTGCATTTTGTAAGATGACTCCTTGTATCACTGGGGCCCAGGCCAGGAAGCAGACAAACTGGCTAAACCAACCATCTGTTAGCTGTCTCATGTCACCAGAGTCAGCTAAATCCCAGCACATAGAGACTCTTTCACCTAGATATTATCACATAGAGACTGTGTCTGTTCCCTGAATTAGTAAATACAAAAAGACATCAAAACCATTCAACAGTAAAAATGTAATTGATGTCCAACAAATAAACAACAGACATAATACAGATGAAAAATGTATAAGCTGGGGTTGCTGAATATACGATCCCTTTCACCAAAAGCGCTTTATTGTAAATTATATGATTATAGATCATAACCTAGATGTGCTGTGTTTGACAGAAACCTGGCTAAAACCTGACGACTACATTAAACACGAGCGACGTCTGAAAGGTAAAGGGGGAGGTGTTGCTGTAATAAAAATATCTTCAGCATTACTCAGAAATCTAGCTTAAAGTCCTTTGAAGTTTTGGTGCTTTATGTAATGTTGTGTAGTGTAAATAATAAATCGCATTTGACATTTGTGTTAGCTGCATGCTGTATACAGACCACCAGGGCACAATAGAGACTTTATCAAAGAATTTGCTGGTTTTCTATCAGAGTTAGTATTGGCTGCAGATAAAGTACAAATTGTTGGTGATTTTAATATCCATGAAAAAGTAGACAATGAAAAAGACGCATTGGGATTGGCATTTAGAGACATTCCTAACTATTGGAGTTAGACAACACGTATCAGGAACCACTCATCGCCATAATCATACTTTAGATCTAATAATGTCACATGGAATAAATGTTGATACCTTTGAAATTCTGCAGCAGAGCGATGACATCTCAGATCATTACCTAATATCATGAATACTTAATTTAGCTAAGGCAGCAAAGCCATCCCCTCACTTCAAATACGGCAGGACTATAACCACTGCAACAAAAGATTGCTTTGTACATAATCTTCCTCATCAGTTCCATCTCATCAGCATTTCAGATAGCCAAGAGGAACTTGATGTTGCAACCGAAACTATTGACTCTCTCTTTACTAGCACTTTAGACCTAGTTGCACCCCGGCGCTTAAATAAGATTAAAGAAAATGATCCAACGCCGTGGTACAACGAGCACACTCGGGCCCTTAAAACAGCAGCCAGAAAAATGGAGCGCAGCTGGAAGAAAACAAAACTGGAGGTTTTTCCCAATATGTGGAAAGAGAGCATGATGTCATATAGAAAGACTATAAAAACTGCTAGATCTGCTTATTTCTCATCTCTTTTAGAAGAAAACAAACAACCCTATTTACAGGTCCTTCTCACAAAATTAGCATATTGTGATAAAGTTTATTATTTTCCATAATGTAATGATTTAACTTTCATATATTTTAGATTCATTGCACACCAACTGAAATATTTCAGGTCTTTTATTGTTTTAATACTGATGATTTTGGCATACAGCTCATGAAAACACAAAATTCCTGTCTCAAAAAATTAGCATATTATGAAAAGATTCTCGCTTTAAAATGATCAAAATTATCAAAATTATTAGACCGTATCATAGTACTGAGACTGCTCTCATCAGAGTTACAAATGATTAACTCTTATCGTCTGATCGTGGTTTCTCTATTAGTATTACTCGATCTTAGCGCTGCATTTATTGATCCCAATATTCTTTTGAATAGACTCGAAAATTATGTTGGCATTAGTGGAATTGCATTGGCATGGTTTAAATCGTACTTATCTGACCGTTATCAGTTTGTAGCAGTAAATGAAGAGATGTCACACCAATCACAAGTTCAGTATGGAGTACCGCAAGGCTCATTGTTAGGACCGTTGCTTTTCACCCTGTATACGCTACCACTGGGAGATATCATTAGGAAACATGGCGTTAGTTTTCATTGTTATGCTGACGATACTCAGCTCTATATTTCTTCACACCCTGATGAAACTTACCAATTCACAAGATTAATGGAATTCATAGCTGATATAAAAAATTGGATGAGTAGTAATTTCCTGCAACTTAATTCAGATAAAACTGAATTTTTAATTATTGGACAGAAAAGCTCCACAAGTAGTAACCGAGAATACTGTCTAACACTCGATGACTGCTCTGTCAAGCCCTCATCGTCAGTGAGAAACCTGGGTGTGCTCTTTGAGATCAATCTTTCATTTGAAAGCCATGTTTCTAGCATCTGTAAAACTGCATTCTACCATCTTAAAAATATATCTAAACTACGGCACATGCTTTCGATGCAAAATGCTGAACAGTTAGTACATGCGTTCATGAGCTCAAGGCTAGATTATTATGCTCTACTGGGTGGTTGCCCTGCTCGTTTATTAAGCAAACACCAACTGGTCCAAAATGCAGCAGCTCGAGTTCTTACTAGAACCAGGAAGTATGATAATTTTAGCCCAGTTCTGTCAACACTGCACTGGCTCCCTATCAAACAGTGCATACATTTTAAAATCTTGCTTATTACTTACAAAGCACTAAATGGTTTAGCTCCCCAGTACTTAAGTGAGCTCTTAACACATACGCCATCACGTCTAATTGCGGTCTCAAAAATCTGGCCAATTGATAATACCTGGAATATCTAAATCATATCTTATCTTAAATGTAATATCTTAAATCAACTGCAGGTGGTTGATCCTTTTTTAGCACCGAAACTCTGGAACAGTCTTCCTAGCATTGTTTGGGAGGCAGACGCACTCTGTCAGTTTAAATCTAGACTAAAAACGCATCTCTTTACTATGGCATAGAACATTTTGTGTTTATTAACATTGTTAGGCTGCATTGTAGGTCAGCCGGAACCGGGAACACTTCCCATAAAACCTGATGTACTCGATGTACCTGATGTACTAAAAAGAGTGGCATCCACACTAATGGTAGTCTCTCTGTTTATTCCGAGGTTTTCTGCAGTCGGCCGGATCTGGGCCGTGTCTGGATTGGATGGTGGACCTGTGTCTGTACATGACCAACACGTCCTGGAGTGTCTGCTGAGACCATGTCAATTGGTGTCTCTTCTGAATTTTCCTCACCGGCACGTCATCCTCAATAAACCGTCTCCAACGCAATAACTCCGATCTTTCAAGTATTCATACTCTAGTGTAATCAACGTGCCATCCTAAATAAACCCGTCTCTTGCGTGATACCCAGAAATTTTGAATTTTCCGATCTATTATGATTTCTGACCTGTAAGGTTGCCAGAATAATAATCATATGCAGTTTGATAATAGGCCAGAGGAGAACTGGCACCCTGACTGAGTCTGGATTCTCCCAAGGTTTATTTTTCTTCATCACACCCTGATGGAGTTTTAGTTCCTCGCCACTGTCGCCTTTGGCTTGGCTTGCTCAGTTGGGGACACAAAAATGATGATCCAAATTATTCACCTAAATATACAAATAAAATTATGAATTAGGTCTTATTTAATTCTATAAACTATAATACTGATCTGCCAACATCGTCACTCTATGATAAATTAAAATAAGCTGATAACATCACTGTTTTCTCCAGAACGACTGTACAGCCAAATCAAATTTTGTTGCAATATTGTCCTGTTTAACACTGTGAAGCTGCTTTGACACAATCGTCATTGTAAAATCGCTATATAAAAAAAGTTGATTGAATGATTGATTGATTGATAACCTAAGCAGGTTCGGTGCAGGGCAAGTGCGTTAAATGCATTAAAAAATGTAATGCGTTATTTTTCCCCAGTAACTAATTAAGCTAATTAACGCGTTAACTCGACAGCTAGTTTTTTTTTAAATGCATATGTTAATTAATTTATTTTTTTGTTGTAAACTGCAAATGCAAATGGACTTCTTGGTGCTATCACAGGATATAGACTATGTGAGTGAACATGTATAACCACATATATTTGTTAATTTTGTTTCAAATAATTGTTTTAATTGCTTTAAAGAAAAGTCCATTCCACTGTATTCATATTCATCCATAAAAATGAATAAAATAATTAACCTTTCCACAGATTCTGCAAGCGGTTCACATACTTTTTCTCGCAACTGTATAAATCTATTTATATAGTCCTTCTCTCTGCTGATTGAATAAATTATTGTTCCTCCCTAACTTTGTTAATAAAACATCATGTTGAGACGTGTCTTTTTGTAGGCTACTTATTGATGCGTGAAAGTTTGGGTTGTGTGAACTGTCAATGAAATTAAGGTTAGTGAATAATGAAAGAAATTTAGAGTAAATTGTTAACTGCATCAGGCTTTAAGCATCCAGAAGTATTACTAACAGTATTACTGACATGGTGATACACATTTTTGCCAAACATGATTTATTCTATAACTGTTGCCGCAACAATTTGCGTCCTCTCCTATATGATCTCAGACAATAGGTGACTTTAATATTGGGCGACTGACCCACTTCACACTTCCTTCAGCAGATTTGCCTGTAGCCTTTTGGCAGGTTGACTAAATGTTCATATCAGTACATAAATCTGCGTTTGGCTCCATTGCATTTGGCCAAGATTGCCCTCCCTTTCCTTACACAAACATATTTCCCAAGCCCAGAGAAGTAGACCGCTGATGTTTGGCAGTAGGCACTAATGATTACTGTCCACCGCTTCCTTATATTGTCTAGCTGTGAATACAGGATATCGAAGTAATTAAAAGCTCCATAAACGTAAAACAACTTTGTGAGGGCCTGTTTATTTTAATATAAAATGTTGCTTTGTTTGGCATTAGATACTAATAAATATTTATTTTTAAAATATATACTTCAGATTGTCTCAATTATATTCTGTTTAGCCGTTTCTGTCATGTCCGTATGAGTTCTCGTTAGTTGATTTCTGATTCTGTCCAGCTGTTCCTGTTCAGTCCCCTCATTTACTCCCTGTTATGTTCAGTCCTTTGTCGGTTATTGTTTCGTGTTTGTGGAGTTCTTCTTGTGAGTCCCCAGTAAAGTCTGATTTTAGGTGTTATGTCTTTATCTTCTTCATTCCTCAACTAAACCTTATAGTTCACCTAAAAATGTTCACCCTCATGTCATTCCAAACTTATAGCCTATAGCATTAAGGTTCCATATGTTAACAGTGAACTAACTGCATTAGATAACATGAACTAACAATGAAAATACTTCTAAAGCATAATCTTAGTTAATGTAAAAGGGTTAGTTCACCCAAAAATGAAAATTCTGTCATTAATTACAAACCCTCATGTTTTTTGACACCCGCAAGACATTTGTTCATCTTCGGAACACAAATGAAGATATCTTTGTTGAAATCCAATGAGTCAGAAATGCCTTCATTGACACCAATGTCATTTCCTCTCTCAAGATATTGCAAAGTCCATCTCTCTACAGTGGCTCTACAATAATTTTATGAAGCGATGAGAATAGTTTTTGTGCGCAAAAAGAACTAAATAACAACTTATATAGTGAGCACTGATTTGAAAACAAAGCTTTGAACCGTTATGAATCAGTGTATCGATTAATGTTTCGGCGATCCGAACCGCTGATTCGATAAACTGCTTCATAACTGTTCAAAGCTTTGTTTTGAAATCGGACATCACTATATGTCGTTATTTAGTTTTTTTTTGCGCATAAAATCTATTCTCGTTGCTTCGTAAAATTATTGTACATAGTAGACATTGGTGTCAATCAAGGCCTTTCTGAACCATCGGATTTCAACAAAAATATCTTCATTTGTGTTCTTGGACCAAACTTGTAAGGTCCAAGAGACATTGCGAACCTGCTCCATCTCAGATAGGGGTACCCGAATTTAGAATCAGGCAGATAGGGATCTATTTATCACCATTTTATCTTTATTTTTATTTTTTTATTCTTTTTACAACTGTTTCTATTTTTATTTTTACACATGGTATTTTTTTCTTATGCATGTTATCACTATTTTAATTAATTTCTATGTAAAGCACTTTGAATTGCTATTGTATGAAATGTGCTATATAAATAAACTTGCCTTACCTTGCCTTCAGAAGATGAACGGATGTCACGTCACAAACAAGGGAAAAGGGTGCGAGGACTCAAGTGCAGAAAATGATAATTTATTATAAAATAAAACAAACTCAAAACAAAACCCACGAGGGGGAAAAAACACATAATAGAATAATATAAATACAAACTTAAACAAACCAACAGAATCACGGGGAGGACGGAAGACGCAGACATTACACAAGGATCCAACCCAGACTGACAAACACAAGGAGCTTATAAAGGGAAGAAATCAAGAGGGAACAGGTGGGAGAAATCAACACTAATCAGATAACAAGGGGGAGGGATCAGACAATGACAGGAGCACATGCAAGACATGACAAAACCCACATGTGCACACAAGACAGGACAGGCATGTGACAACGGAGGTCTTATGGGTGTCAAACGACATAAGAGTGAGTAATTTATGACAGAATTTTCATTTTTGGGTGAACTAACACTTTAATTTCAACATTTACTAATACATTATCAAAACAAACGTATGTTATGGGATCTTATTGTAAAGTGTTAGCCCTTTAATTGTTGTTTTATAGAGAACGAAAGAAGATATTTTGTATAAGGTAAAGGGTCCAAACTACATTTTTAATAATAATTAAAAAAAAGATTTTATTGACATATAGATATAAAAACCATAATAGTGCAGTAATTGACAATCGAGTAATTACATAATCCTAGAAGTTAAATAAATGTATAGGTGTGTGTGGGTGAGTGTAGGTGTGAGTGTGTCTGTGTGTGTGTGTGTGTGTGTGTGTGTGTGTGTGTGTGTGTGTGTGTGTGTGTGTGTGTGTGTGTGTGTGTAATTATGAGCAAAATTACCCATTTACTATTTATTATATTATCACTACCATCACTTCTTCTCACCATCATACCACCATCTTTCACCAGTTCTTGCTGTCCTGCAAGAAAGATCATTGTCCACTTAGGCACGTACAGACTGGAAGGGATCTTCATCTATGTGAGAGTAAAGTGTATATGGGGAGTTACTGCTGCTGTCTTTTTGTGGGGATTTCCTCAGCTCTGCAAGCTGTCTTCCCATCTGAAGGTGTTTTTCAGAGAGATATCCTGTTTTGTGAGACGTTTGTAGTGGATACACGGAACAGAAGTCCCTGTTTGTTTTTGTTTTTTAAGTACATCCAGGCCTACAGTAAAATGTTCTATTCATGTCTTCTGTTTAGACTTTATTTGTACTTTACTGTAAAATATGATATTATCCTTTTACACTTACACTAAGAGACATTACATTTTTGGTTTTAACATATAATTTAAACTTGGAAATAAACTGGAAGCTTTAGTATTTAAAAAAAGATACTGCGCTGTATAGGTCACAGATAAAAAACAAAACAAAAACACACAAAAAACACATTTGTGATGATGATCATATTCTTTTGTTAAAAGGCACATCGGATTTCCTTGTTTTCATTGAAATGTGGAAGTCTTTGGAAAAATGTCAAATCATGATGGATAACATGATTATCAGGTTTTACACAAATGGTGTTCATGTTAGTTCAAGTGCTTCTGTGATTAAAGAGGACATGACAATTACTAAAACATTCTGATATTAATGGTAAAACTCCTTTCAGTCATATTATTTTGCTGACTATATGAAGCAATTGTATTAAATTAGAAAAATGCAGAATCAAAGCATTTTCACTGGTCGTCTGCAGCAGTTATCTGAGGTAGAACAGTTCAAATGTGTCTCAGAGGAAATGCAAACTCATGCACCAGATCATCTACTGGTCTTTAAGTTCTTTAGTTTTAGCTTTTTACCTGCTATTGACAGAATAGTTTTATTATTTGGCCAGATTCTGAACATGACACAAAATAAAAATAATAGAGACTTTTAAAATGTGTTGTAGGGAAATGTAAACCAATATATATATATTTTTTTACTTTGCTCAACGTTACACTACTTAGTCTAGGACTACACAGCTGGGCACATCAGCTAAAAATAGCACGCAGCGGAAGTGGTTGTTGTTCCTGTTACAGAACTTAGAACTCAGTGTGTCTAGCCCAGATTAGCTCACTCTTTGAACAGGACGGTCTACATTTCCTAGCTTCTAAATTTGAGTGTTACAGACACTTGCTAAAATATGCTATTCTGCAGGGCTGTGAGTTCTGTCAGATTTCCTCCCATGAGACACTGGAAATTCTGCAGCGCCGAAGTTTGAATGGCAGTAATATAGGTAGGTAATCATGCACACACAACATATATTCGAACAGTCTTGCATAAGCCTGTTATCCATTCTTTCGCTATCTCACAAATATTGCATACACGACACGCACACAAATTAAGCCACTGTTTCCTCCCACATTTTTTGCTTATCTTAATTTTTCGTATTGTAGTCAATAGTCATCTTGTTATTTACTAGTTTTTTTTTCTTTTCAAATGCGTTTACATGCTGTTTATTACTGTTTACAAGTATTTGTTTGCATGAATTTGTGCTTTTTCTTTGCTGTATTTTAAGAATGTTGGCTAGTTTTTATATGGATAACGTGGGTCATTGATATAACATTCATTTTTGTCGACATTTAGCCACAAATAAATTAACAATGAAAATCGTATGGACTTGAATACAGCTTTTGAAAATGTTTTTAATGTCTGAATTGATATACACTTTAATATTTGGAATATTCAGTCAAAAATGTTAAACTGTTCTGATATCACAATGAAGAAAAAGCCTGATTAAAATGTAATTCTTGAAAAGAAAACCTTAATTTATGTAAATTACTGTGCAAGTCTTAGGCACGTCATATTTTCACACACACAAAATGGTTTTAAGACAGGTTTTTATATCGTTGTTGTGTCAGTAGAAAATATCAGTTTACATTTCCAAAGATTTCTTTTGCCATAATTGAAATAATCCAGTGAGATTTTAGACAACAGTGGGTATGCTCCACACTGAAATCTGATCTCACCATCGAGTTGGTCTGTGATTACATAAAGAAATAACAAAAACTAAACAAACTAAACCTAACAACCAAACAAAAACTAAAAAACTGAGACAGACTTAATCCAGAAGAACTGCGACAACAAAGACAATTTAAGAAACCTACCTGCAAAACTGCCTGAAAGGTTTAAATGCAAAAGGTGGTCACACCAAATATTGGTTTGATTTACTTACTTGATTGGATAGTTCACCCAAAAATGAAAATGTTATGTTTATCTGCTTACGTCCAGGGCATCCAAGATGTAAGGGTGTTTGTTTCTTCAGTAGAACACAAAATAAGATTTTTAACTCCAACCTTTGCTCTTATAATGCATGTCAGTGGGGTCTAATAAGAATCAATGTTCATTTTTTGGGTGAACTATCCCTTTAATGCTAGTTAAATGATAAATAAAATCTATGTATGAAAATATTTTTGAAAGCATCCTCATTTTACAGCATTTTTAGTGCCTAAAACTTTTCACAGTACTGTAGCCTTTTCTGGATTGAAGTCTCAGTTTTTTCTGTTTTCATGTAATCCTAGATGGGCTCGATGATGGTGAGATCAGATCTTCATGCGGAGTACACTGGCTGTTGTCAGACTCCTTGTGCATACAAAAATTTCACTGGATTATTACAGTTAATGCAAAATGAATTTTTGGAAATGTAAACTCATATTTTCTACTGACAAACCACATCCAAATATAATAATATAACTTACTTAAAACCAAATTGTTTTTTTGTTTTTTTTTTACTGACGTGCCTAAGACTTAATCTAGATTTAAACTAGGAGAGTGTGTCTGTGCCCTAAACATTATCAGGATAGCTATTCCAGAGTTTAGGAGCCAATGTGAAAATGCTCTCTCTCCTTTAGTGGACTTATATGTACCACCAAAAGTTCAGAGTTTTGTGATCTTAAAGAAAGTGCATGTAAGATTGTGGCCAAAACTGGTACTGCAATGACTTTCAAATTACTCTGGAGCGGTGTATCCCTTCTCTCTCTCCCCCCTGACTGGAGTTTGCCAGATCGACTGCAGGATCAGCAGGAACGTTTGTAGCTGCAACTGTGGTGACTAGAGCAGAGACTACTGTTGTCAGTGATATAAGTATTAAGTATTTGAAATTAACATGATTTATTAATGTCTAGTGACATATCAGGGCCATTTTATAATTAATTGAAATACATTTCTTACATACAGTTCCTTTAAAGAGCATGACTGATTGCAGCATGATCAATTCACAGATAGGGCCTTATAAGTAAGTAGCAATATGTTGTTATTGATACAGGGTGTAATAGTATGTAGTGTAAGCAGTGTAGAGATAATAACATTGGGGTGATGTTATCATATTTTCTTGAACTGGTAAGAACTCTAGCAGCTGGAGCTAGTTTACTTAGGATGCAGGACAACAACCTAGTAATTCTGTACATAATAAAACTTTTTGTGGCAGAAAACATGGAAATAATAGGTTGTTTTTATCCTATTGTTTAGTATTATTTGCTTGGATTAGTAGTATGTCCAGGGAATTTTTGACCATTTTTATAGAAGCGCATTTGTGAGGTCAGGCACTGATTTTGGATGAGAAGGCCTGGCTCGCAGTCTCTGCGCTAATTTTTCCCAGAAGGTGTTCTATCGGGCTGAGGTCAGGACTCTGCTTGCTAGTCAAGTTCCTCCGCACCAAACCCGCTCATCCATGTCTTTATGGACCTTGCTTTTTTTCCCAAGTGTTTATTTTATTGTGCAAACAGCAGAACATACAGAACAGCTCAACAACAGAACCTAAATTCACACTAGAGCCCTGCATGTATGCCCGAGCCCGGCGGGACCCGACTTTTTTACTCCCCAAGGGCCGGGCTTTGGGCCAATTTTCAAGTCATACCTAAACCCGGGCCGGGCTTCGAACCTTTTTTAGGATTCTCCTTTGTTTTATATTTATTTTATTAATTAAAGGAAAGAATGAGATGTGCTGCGCTGGTGGAAACAACATGAGACCATAATAGCTTATACGACTGTCACAAGACATGACTCACAGGGTTAAAGAGTCAAGCAGCAGCGTGCGTTTCTTCAGCGCAGCTGCTAGAATTATGGCCTTTTTACAACTTGTTCCTTCATTCGTTTTCTGTAAATGCATCTGGTTGTTTAAACCACGTGTACATTTTACTCCTGGCAAATGGTTAAAAAATAAACATGTGTGAGAGCGTGTTATGGCCTATATGTGGTGCTGCAATACGCATCCAGGCAAATGAGTAAAGCAAGCCAACACAAATGGCCATAAATTAAACTTAAATTAAGTCTTAGATGCTCAAGAACACAATCATCTTCAATAAAAATTAATAAATGATCTTACCAGTTCTTAGGTCGCTCTCTTATACTGCGGTCTTTGAATTTGAAATGAGCTGCTGAAAATCTTGAATCTTTTGCTTCCGTTGCTGTTAACTCCGTTAAATATAGGCTATACTGCGGGAATTGAAGATCTGATTCATAGGTTATTCATTTTGTGGAGGTGTAAGGTATTAGACAAATTAGACTGTATGTTCTTTTTTTATTTTATTTGTTTAAATCGTTTAGCTCGTTTCGTTTGAGCCCTGTTGCGAGCAGCATCAGCCTGCCTCAGCTCGTCAAAAATGCCTTATTACTGTGGAGATAATATTACAGCAGGCTAAATTAACTAACATTGTGATGCTTGAAGTGTTATATATGGATTTTATTATAGGCTTATTTTGCACGTAACTTCGTCACCCTTTCTGTCTAAATGGTCCCACACAGTATGCTTCTTTTCCATTGCTTCATTTTGCAAAATATGTCGGTGTCGGCACGTGTGGTTCGTTGCATGTTTCGACGCTCCCTGTGAGTAAAAAAACAAACAAAAAAACTTTAAACCATTTAACTGATAGTGTTAATTGGTCCAAATTCTTACTATCGGTTAAAGGTTAAACGTTCAATATGAGCATCCCTACATGTGGTGTGATGTGATGGAAACCCATTCCATGAAGCTCTCTACACACTGTTCTTGAGCTAATCTGAAAGCCACACAAAGTTTGGAGGTCTGTAACTATTGACTCTGGAGAAAGTTGGAGGGTCTGAGCACAGTGTGCCTCAGCATACACAGAATCCCACTCTGTGATTTTACGTGGCCCACCACTTTGTGGCTGAGTTGCTGTTTTTTCCAATTTTTTCCACTTTGTTATAACAAAACTAACAGTTGACCGTGGAATATTTAGTATACAAAGTATATATTGTATGATTTGGAGGGGTGTCCAAATACTTTTGGCAATACAGTGGAAAAGTATAAAAGTATATATTGGTATAACTTAGTAGTATAGTATAACTTGACACTATAGTACTATAGTATAACTAGATCCCTTTTCCTTATTGTGTACAACTTTTATTTGTCATTGACCATCATCTCCACACCTTATCGTTGTTCTTATCTGTGTATTTAAGTAAGACTGAAACTAAAGCGAGAAAGTAAAAGTTACTAAGTGTAAAATTTTCTTTTTCTTGGCTAGTACTAAAAATATCTTAGTCGTGTGTGTCATCCGCCCCCACATTTATGGGGGCAGGATGTGTGTCAGGTCCTGTCATCTACTCTCTCTCAGAGAATGAGGGCCAAGTGAGCGACAGGAAGTCTGTGGTTCAGCGAGCTGCTTTCTGTGCTGATACAGCGATCTTGACCCTGTTTCTCTTCACTTGTTCAATGCCTTTTTTGTGCAGGATCAGGGGCTTAATCTTTGCACGCTGGTTTTTATCGTTCTGCAGCACTAGCCTTATGCAGAACGCACATGCATATGCATCACGTTGTTTGGCTGGATATAAGAAAGTTCCGTCTGAACTTGTCCAAAATCAGGTTCAGGGTGTTGTTTGTAATATGAATAAGTTAAGCAAATATTCAAAGGACTTTCCCTTCAGTGTGTCCACACACCCACTCTACACCCTTCTTTCACACATTTCTCTCCTAATCTACCTTCATAACTTTCCTCTGCCTTGCCTGTTAACACACACTCTCTCTCTCTTTTTCTCTTTCTCGTCCCGCCCTCGTGTTCTCTCAGTTTTGAGTCAGAGTTGCATTTGTCCTCAGTGAAAGCCGCAGCAGTTAGAGGAAGTGTTACATAGAGTGCTGCTCTCACTCTGACTGTCTGTCCAGCACAAGTTTTAATACATGTGCCATATGATGTAGTCCATTAATATTCTCACAAGCATGAAAGGTAAGTCAATGGACTTATTTTCTTGTAATTTAACATTTTATTGCTATAACAGAGAGTTGCGGCTTAGCCTGTGAAATTTGATTCTGAGTTCAGCGCTGAGAAAGCAAGCTATCGGAAGGTTGCATAATTACAAGCTGTGTCGGTCACTGAAAAAGGCCCCTTTGTTTAGTTCCAGTTATTTGGTTTACGTGCTTTTTTCTGTTCTATTTCTGTTCAGCTCTGACTTTCTGGACATCGTAGTACTGTTTTTGTTCACTGCTTTTCTATTTCCTCACACTTTTTTTTTGGAAGTAGATTCTGCTGTGACTTAAAAGTGTTTCAGCTGTGAAGTAGTTGCATTCCGTTGCTGGTCAGTTATAAAAAAAACATGTCTGAGAGGGTGAAATGAAGGGGAACTTTTCTTGTGTAATCAGTAGTGGGTAAAAACGCACCTGAGGCTGCTAGCCATGGCTGTGTGTATGTGTGTGTGTGTGTGTGTGTGTGTGTGTGTGTGTGTGTGTGTGTGTGTGTGTGTGTGTGTGTGTGTGTGTGTGTGTGTGTGTGTGTGTGTGTGTGTGTGTGTGTGTGTGTGTGTGTGTGTGTGTGTGTGTGTTTTGGAAAACAGCGTTAACTATCAACTAACAGTTCACTGTTAACACAGAATGCAAATAATCATGCTCAGGATCACTTGATATTACCTACTGTGTTTTATAAGCTCAAAAATATGCAATTAAAGTGAGAGAACTCTTCAGCATCATAAAGTGGAAAATAGAAGAATGAGTCACATTGATGTGACCAGCACATTCAGTCATGTTATTCCAAACCAGCATATATTCCTTTTGTCTGTGGAACACAAAAAAATATCTATTTTGGAAAATGTCATACAATGAAAGTTTGTCGGGACCAATGTTTTTTGTTCAAAATGTGTTCTGTGTTCCACAGAAGAAAGAAATATAACAACGTGAGAGTGAGTAAATTATTATTTTTAAATGCTTGCATGTCTTTAGGACAGTGTAAATGTTAATTGTTCTCATTTTGTTTTGATTTTATGCAGTAATGTTCTGTATAATTTGTGCTTGTCTTTGTGTCAGCAGTGGTGATTATCACAGTGGTGATTATTTCCTTTTACCTCATTATGTAAGGACCAAGCTGCATTATGGCATCCTGGAGAAATTCTAGCAGTATTAATATTATGGACTCGGCAGGTGAGACTTACGCCTTTTGGAGAAACGCATATTTTATTATAAATCAGAACAGATGATTTTTGGCAAATAACTATGTTAATGTTAAATTATCCATTTGTAAATCTTCAAATGTATACACTACCATTCAAAAGTTCAGGGTCATTAAGATTTTTTATATTGGCTTCTCTTTAAACAGCTGAATATGCTGCAATTGAATCCGAAGTCTACCGTAGCCTGCTAACCATTATGAGAGAAATGGACACTGTGCAACCAGTTGTCAACAAAGGTAGGATTTAACATATCACACTCACTAAAAGGAAACACATACACCTCAAGACCAAAACTGACCCACTAGATTTCCAGTAGCTTTTGTGATTGGTTTAGAAGCATGAAAAAACACAAATTATCTTCAGCCAGAAAAGGTTACAGCCGTCTCAACAGTATATTTTTATTTGCTTGTTTATTTCTATGCACTTTTTTAAAGTCACTTGTAATGTTTTACACTCTTCTGTGAAACCACAGTTGTCTTTTATATAATTGTATGTGTGTGGCTATAGGCTAGTTAGTTGTTGGCCACACCTGCCATATAAAAAAAAAAGAAAAAAGCCAAAAACAATCTATGCTAATGATTAGCACATGGCTACTGTGTGAGATTTAAATCCACACTAGGCCCCACTTTATCTTAGGTGGCCTTAAGTACTATGTACTCACATCAAAAAATAAGTACAATGTACTTACTGTGTTCAAATTGTATTGTAAAACACCTTTGCTGATATTGAGGTGGAAACAGGTAAAGCTAGGGACAGGGGTGGTGATATGGGTCAGTTTAAGGGTAGGGTTAGGTGTAAGGGAAGTGCCAACTGTGTAATTATAAATGTAACTACAGAAATTAATTACAGATGTAATTACATTTTTTAAATGTAAGTACAATGTAAAAACATGATAAGTGCATTGTATCAACTGATTAATTACAATGTTAGTGCATAGTAGTTAAGGCCACCTAATATAAAGTGGGTCCAAACACTACATATGGGCTTATAATGAAATGGTTTCTTTAAGGTTCATAATCTACGATATATTCATAGTGTTATCTGTTCATGTGTAAATTCCATGTCAACAAGTCACTAAGCTTTTTAGATAGCTACCATTGAGCAACTCGGTTTCGAGTGACAGTATCAAAACACAAAATCTGACAGATGCACGAAAAAGTATGTGAACCGCTTGCAGAATCTGTGATAATGTGAATAATTTTAACAAAATGAAAGAGATCATACAAAATGTGTTTTTTTTTTATTAGTGCTGTCCTGAATAAGATATTTAACCTTTTATTTTTATTTTTACATATAGTACACAAGACAAAAAAAGTTTCAAAAGTTTATGAACCATTGATTCTCAATGCTAAGTGCCGTTACCTGGACGATCCACGGCTATATTAGGAATTGTTCATTTTGCAGGAATGCTGAGATGGACATTACATAAGAAAGTGCAGACCAGTCCTCTCAGGAGTCTGGCACTGGTGAGGGTGGCCATTAAGGAACTAGAAAGAGTGAGTCACCAGTTTCTATGACATAATGCTTGTTAAAATGCTGCAGTACAATTATAATTTTAGTTATTGACACAACAGTTTAAGCATGTCCAGTGAGTATTAATTAAATGCTATTTCTTAAAAGAAGTGACCATAGTGTTTGTTATAAGAACATTGGTTACTTGTAAATACCTGCCTGGGTCGCCCAACATGATTATCTGTTGCTGCTGAAAAAAAGATTTGATTCATTATAATAACAGTTAACGATTATTATTAGTAATTAAGTTAACTACCACATAATTAATGATGATTTCAACCGGCAAAGGAGGATTTATAGAAGTTTGTGAACGATCAGATGAAAAGATGGTAAACATGATTTTCTGAAAACTTTTTGTATGTAGGCTGAAAGAATTGACTGCAAGAAACATCTCATTCCTCTGCTTAATACACTCATCTATGCTGTGATGCAGGTAAGAAAAAAGTTTAATTTGTATTATTACTATGTTATAGCACTAAAACTTTTGAGGCATGGTTTTTGGTGCCTACAACAATAGACACAGATCAGACATAACATTATGACACTGAATAACACTGATTATCTCTTCATTAAGGCACCTTTTAGTAGGTGGGATATATTAGGCAGCAAGTGAACATTTTGTCCTTAAATTTGATGTGTTAGAAGCAGGACAAATCTGTAAGCATAAAGGATTTGAGTGAGTTTGAAAAGGGCCAAATTGTGATGGCTAGACGTCTTGGTCAGAGCATCTCCAAAACTGCAGTTATTGTGGGGCGTTCCTGGTCTGCAGTTGTCAGTATTTATAAAAAGTGGTCCAGGGAAGGAATAGGGTTGAACCGGCAAAAGGGTCATGATGCACGTGGGGAGCGTAGGCTGGCCCATGTGGCCAAATCAAATAGACGAGCTACTGTAGCTCAAATTTCTCATGAAGCTATTGCTGGTTCTGATAGAAAGGTCTCAGAATACATAGTGCATCACAGTTTGTTGTGGCCAGTATAATATCAACAGTGGGCGTGGGAGCATCAGAACTGGACCACAGAGCAATGGAAGAAGGTGGCCTGGTCTGATGAATCACATTTTCTTTTACATCTCTCAATCCAGTCGAGCATCTGTGGGCTGATGTGCTGAATAAACTAATCCCATGGCCAATCTGCTGCTAACATCTTGGTGCCAAACCACACCACACTTTCAGGGGTCTAGTTGAGTCCATGCCTTGATGGGTCAGGGCTGTTTTGGCAGCTAAGGGTGGATCAAAACAATATTTGGTCATAATGTTATGCCTGATCAGTGGTCTGTATGTGTTCTCTATCAAATGCAAGCCATTGTAAACTATGGATTATATGGTTAATTCTATTTAACTAACTAATTTTCTATATTGCATTTAGCAAACATCAGAACAGGCTAACCAGTCTAACTAAATCACCCATTCAGTTCAAGTCAAGTCACCTTCATTTATATAGTGCTTTTTACAATATAGATTGTTTCAAAACAGCTTTACAATAATAAAAGGAAATTCACGAGTTCACACTTACATCAGTAAAATAGAGTAAAAATTATGCATATTTGCCGTGCTGTTCGGGGAGGGCTCCGGGCTCGGAAATTTTTGATCATTAGTTATTTACTTTGGGGTCACATCATAATTTTTAACCTAAAGAGAAAAGTCTGTTTTTGTCTACATTTGGTCAGTTCGTGAAGCTGCTAGAAGACTAACACCCTGCATGGCTGCCCTGTGTTTCTTTGCAGACAGTATACATTCCTGACGACCTCTATCAAAGAGTTTATGACTTCTGCAAGAGGTTGTTGACTCTGCCTCAGCCGTACTGCACTGTGGGCCTCAGTTATGCAGGGCAGATGAAAGCAGAACAACTTGCTCCAGGTAAGTCACCTCTTTAATTCTTCCAACAAAATATGACAAGCATTCTCATCTCTCTTGATTTTGGTTTTCCTCTTGGCTTGCAGCCCAAAAAACAAAAAAGACAAATTCAAGTTTACAAAAAAAAAGTTGCAAACAATAAAACATGATCCCAATAAGTCTGAAGTACAGTCTTCTTGCTTTTTCTCATAGGCCTTTTGTATCAGAAAAGGATAATTGCCGAACAAAATCTTAAAAATGAACACTATCCTCAGCAGGAGAGGTGAGTCTCTTTCATAGTACCTTAGCAAATATTTCATCTGTGAACAGTTGCTATGCGTATTCATTGCCTTTCCTTATCTGCAACCTTTTCCATGAGGGCTTTATCATCATCATTATCACACAACTACTAATATAGTTCATTAACCTATAGTGACCTCAAAAAGTATTAAACACTTAAAGGGTTAGTTCACTCAAAAAAGAAAATTATGTAATTAATGACTCACCCTCATGCCGTTCCAGACCCGTAAGACCTCCGTTCATCTTTGGAACACAAATAAAGATATTTTTGTTGAAATCTGATGGCTCAAAAAGGCCTCCATTGAAAACAATGACATTTCCTCTCTCAAGACCCATACAAAGGTCCTAAAGACGTCGTTACCAAGTCCATCTCACTACAGTGATTCTAAAAAAAAATTGCGCAAAAAAACTTTTCTCGTTGCTTCATAAAATTCTTGTAGAGCCACTGTAGTGAGGTGGACTTTTAACAACGTCTTTAGTGCCTTTTATGGGTCTTGAGAGAGGAAATGACCTTGTTGCCAATGGAGGCCTTTCTGAGGCTCGGATTTTAATAAAAATATCTTAAATTGTGTTCCGAAGATGAACAAAGGTCTTACGGGTGTCGAACGACATGAGGGTGAGTAATTAATGACAGAATTTTCATTTTTGGGGGAACTAATGTTTAAGGCTGTTACATACTCCGCAAAAACAGAGTAAATGTTCTTGCAGTCCTGGTTTGGGAGTTCTCGCTGCTTGTTCTTGACACAACTTCTGAGCAGAACTTTTTTCTTGTGGGTGTCTTAGAACTATTATATTATTTGTCAGAAATGTTAAGTGGGCGGGGTTAATTACATAGAAACTGACACTTTCGGCACCTGCTTTTCTCGTGAAGTATGGAATGTCTTGATCAAAACGAACTTTGTTCTTGTTCTTGCCATCTACAGAAAAAAGATTTGTTCTTGCGGAGTATGTACCAAACTTTATTTAAACCATATATTTTTTTAAAAATGTGTTTTATCTTTTTATAATAAAAACAAACAAATGGCAACTATTGCACAGACATACACAAGAAGTTTGTCCAATGTGAAAAAATGTAGGGCGGGACTTGATTTTGTCCATCAGAGTTGGTTGAGTCATTGTTGCCTACTAATTGCTGCAATCTTTTATGTTAGTGACAGATTGCTGGATCCGTTATTATTATTATTATTTTTTTATAGCAACATTCTATTGTTAACTCAAGAATTGTTAACTTTGATTTCATGTTTTCTATAGCATTAATGCAACATGAGCAATAGTATGAGCTAATGCGAAATAATATTTTTATAGCATTTGTTAATCTTGTGTAATGTTAATCACTATATTTATATATTATCAATCAATGAATGAAGGAATGCATGAATCAATCAATGAATGATTAAAATACCTAATGTATTTACTAATGTTATTGAAAGTGATCTTATTGTAAAGTGTTATCCAAAAAGTTTTAGGGGCCTATTCTTGTTGAAATATATCCTTTTTTTTTTTTACTGTAATATCTGTTGAAGACCTATCCCTTTTCAGTGGTTACTAATTGTTAAGACTTGTCCTACCAGTTTTTGGATGGCTTTCCAAATGTCTAAAGCTATAATTGTTTCTAGAAAGGAACAAGAAAAACCACAATAGAAGGGGAAGAGAAGAAGATTGATTATTTGTAAAGTCAGCAGTTTGCATCCATATATTTATTCAAGGCCTGTTATCATTACAGTTTTAAGTTGCTTATTTAAATAGCTTCCAGTCGTTTATTTTAAGGTGGATGTGGTTGCTCAAGTAAACCTCATGCCAGCCCAGTCAGAATGATTTTTTTTATCACTGTGTGAGTAATTGTGTTTGTGAGGTTTTGATGACTATATTCTGTGTTCAGGGTGTTTGTGTTTGCGGATCCTGCAGTTTTTTCTGAGTCTCTCAGCACTGTTCTGAAGGCTGACATTGAGGCTCAAGGAATGGTCCGGAACCCTTTGACCATGATGCGCTGTGTAGTTCAGCACAGCATTCAGGCGATACTAGGAGAGAATTGTCACGGACCCTCTCTCAATGATGCACTGCAGGTTGGAAATGTTATTTAGAAAAGCTAAAGTTTTAAACTAAGCAACTCTATCTCACAACCAATTTGCACATGTTTTATGAGGTGGCTAATTTGAACGAATTCGTACAATTTGTCTAAACCCAGTGACGGTAGGTTTAGGGGCAGGGTAAATGGTAGGTCATTTGTATGAATTCATATGAATGGGGCAACTAAGTGACCTCGTAAAACACTTACGAATTGCTGTGAGATAGGGTTGAAGTAGCATAGTCATGATTTTTGCAAATCTCTGATTGGTTTTGCTTGTTTCGTGTCATTTCAATCCCATGTGACTTTCAAGAAGATATTTTTGAAGAATGCAATGAAAGTCAGTAGTATCCAAAAGAACACTGGGCTCCCTAAATTCATTACAGGGAAGTAAAAAAAAATAATCTTCTTTTCTGTTTCATAGAAAGAAGAAGTACAGAGGGGGTTGAATGTCATGAGTGTGCATAAAGGATTTTTGGGATAACTCCCCCTTTCTCTCTTTTGAAGATGAGCCTGATGATTGCAATTTTTCATTGTTTTATAAATATCTCTGGTGGAACAAACATTAATATAAGTCACATAGGTGCAATTTAATGTTCTTTAGTAAAAGCAAAGATGTTGAATGTCAAAATATTTCCCAAATTTTTTTATTTCATGACCAAAAAAAATAAATAATTGGATGGTTAGCACGCAGTAAAAGATGTGGTTTTAATGGCGCAACAACAAACAGACAAATGTACACATTCCAAAACAAACTAACACCACTCAATACAACTTTTAACTGTTGTTTATTTTATGTTATGTTATTTATCATGTTATACATACACTGTCATTCAAAAAGGGGTCGGGGAACAATTTTATTTTAGGAAGGATATGTTCAATTCAAAAAAAGTAACAGTAAAGTAAAAAGTGAAACAAGTACAATGCTGTGCTCACATTGTATTGCAAAACACTTTTGCTGATATTGAGGTGGGAAAGGAGTAGCGATAGGGACAGGTGTGGTTTGTGGGTCAGTTTAAGGGTAGGATTATAAGGGAAGTGTCAAACATGTAATTACAAATTTTACAAATGTTAAAACTACAGAAATTAATTACATATGTTATTAATTAAAATGTTAGTGCATAGTAGTTAAGGCCACCTATAAGTAATATAAAGTGGGTCCAACATTTCAAATAAATGCTGTTTACTTACTGTAATAATAAATATTTCTTGAGCAACAAATCAGCATATTAGAATTATTTATGAAGGATTATGTGAAGCTGAAGACTAAAAAATTCATTTTTAGCATCACAGGAATAAAATTACATAAATTACATTTTAAAATATGTTAAAATAGAAAACGGTAGGTAGGCAGTGGCTCAGTGGTTCATGTAGGTTGGCTACAAACCTGGAGGTTGGTGGTTCCCGGTTCCACCTGACCAAGTGTTGAGGTGTCCATGAGCAAGACACCTAACCCCAGCTGCTCCTGATGAGCTGGATGGCGCCTTAGGCCGGGGACACACTGCAAGCGTGTCGTGAGCGTCTCGGCTGCGTGGCGTGTCCGTTTTTATTTCGGCTCCCATGTTAACCGGTTAGCGCTTGCATACTGCCTGCGTCAGCCGCGTGGCTCACGCACGGTCCGAGCCGCGCGGAAAACGCGTGCATGCTTCAAATAGAAGAGACGCCTATTTTTCACGCGACACGCGAGCGTGTTGGAAGCGTTTCTAGGCAAAACAGCATAGGAAAAGATGTTTATATGCCATTTTGACACGAATACATATTAATAAATGACATTTTCATGTTTAAAAGTCTTAAGGTTAACATAAATGCAGATGGCCTACTTGTTATAATAAAAAACAACATTTTTATCGATTTTGAAATATTAAACCTGTCAATACAGAACGAAATATTCTGTAGCCTATTTTGCCGTCAATACCATATATATGTATGGTCAATAGGCTACTGCCGACGTTGTCTTTGCTGTATCAATAGGCAATATATTTATATTTAACATGAAGTATAGGGCTTCCCAGCAGCAGAGGCGCCGCGTCAGACACGCTTCTGGTGTGCAAAGGCAGAGAAAACGCCAGGCAGCCGCCCCGCGGCTGACACGCAGCAGAAACGCCACGCTTGCAGTGTGTCTCCGGCCTTAGGCCGGTGACACACTGCAAGCGTGTCGTGAGCGTCTCGGCTGCGTGGCGTGTCCGTTTTTATTTCGGCTCCCATGTTAACCGGTTAGCGCTTGCATACTGCCTGCGTCAGTGAGCCGCACGGAAGACGCGTGCATGCTTCAAATAGAAGAGACGCCTATTTTTTACGCGACACGCGAGCGTGTTGGAAGCGTTTCTAGGCAAAACAGCATAGGAAAAGATGTTTATATGCCATTTTGACACGAATACATATTAATAAATGACATTTTCATGTTTGAAAGTCTTTAGGTTAACATAAATGCAGATATAGGCCTACTTGTAATAATAAAAAACAACATAATTATTGATTTTGAAATATTAAACCTGTCAATACAGAACGAAATATTCTGTAGCCTATTTTGCCGTCAATACCATATATGTATGGTCAGGCTACTGCCGACGTTGTCTTTGCTGTATCAATAGGCAATATATTTATATTTAACATGAAGTATAGGGCTTCCCAGCAGCAGCAGCGCCGCGTCAGACACGCTTCTAGTGTGCAAAGACAGAGAAAACGCCAGGCAGCCGCCCCGCGGCTGACACGCAGCAGAAACGCCACGCTTGCAGTGTGTCTCCGGCCTTACATGGCTGACATCGCCGTCGGTGTATGAATGGGTTAATGTGAGGCAATATGTAAAGTGCTTCAGTGGCCATGGGTCTGTTGAAAGCGCTATATAAATGCAGTCAGAAACAGTTATGTTCAGTTGTAAAAAAAAAAAAAAAAAAGACTTTTTTTTCTGTAATTTTGATCATATTAATGTAGCCTTGCTGAGCATAAGAGACAATAAAGCATTAAAAAATCATACCGACCACAAACTTTTGACGAGTAGTGTACTGTTAAATATTGGATATACATCTGTATGTGTGTACATAAAGTGCCTGTATGTGTGTAAATCTGCTATGATTTATTCATTATAACTCCATGTGCCAACCATCCCCAGTCCCACTCAAATTATGCTATCCAGGTGGAATAATTTATCACAGGCTTCCAGACTTTATGTAAAAATATAAATTTTTCCTCATCTCTATTATCTAACATTTATGTTTAATATCTCTCAGTAAATTTCTTAATATTGTATTAATGTAGAAATAGATATGGCTGAAGAGTGCACATTCAGATGTAAAAGTTCTGTAACCAACCCAGTTGTGAACGAGAAACAAACCCTGGGATATGGTGTAACGTGTAATTCCACTCTTACCTAGTCAAAGGATGTTGGTGCACAAACACTGACCCTCTACTGAAAGGTTTCTTTTAAGAGAAAGGATGAATTCTTTCCAAATGAATGGAACGTTTTCTGTACCTACATTTAACTTCTGTTTAACAGTTAAAAACTCTATTATTGTGGTTGTGGTGGAGACAAAAGGGCGAGCATTTATTGCAGGTCAGCATCTCTCTGTCCCAGTCCACACATTAGCTGTCTGCTGTTTGTTTTCAGAAAACTCAAAGCCACAGGACATCCACAGGACATCCCATATGTGTCTGTCTGAAATACGGCTGTATGGGATTTCATGCTGTGTGGCTCTCTGTCTATGTGTAGGTGTTTATGTGTCTGATTATCTATCTGTATGTGCACATGACAGGACTTGGACCAGGACGTGGAGTCATACTTCAATGAAGTGCTTGCAACAGTAGAACAGAGCACAGATGTAAACAAACGTGAACAGGGTCAGATCAGAAAAAAACTACAAGAGTTATACTCACAGATCCTCTGTGACACCAAGAAAGGTGATCTACAAGTCCATTCTATTCTATTCTATTCTATTCTATTCTATTCTATTCTATTCTATTCTATTCTATTCTATTCTATTCTATTCTATTCTATTCTATTCATTATACACTCTTTCTATATTATTATCCATACTTTGTCTCACAAACACAATACTGACTTCATCTGTACCAAAATAACTTTTTTTTTTCTCTAAAAAATAGATCTAGCACTAGATATGTTGTTATTTTTTCCTCCTTTTTTGATATCAGATGTGTTGCCGGATCAGGAAGCAGGATTTGTTTGTGGTGTCAGTGTGACTGTTTTGGGTTTCAGGTCTATTGTCCAGAGGCTCCTTGTGCGATGTTCCACTTCCCAATCCGGAGATGAGTTTCCATCTGTGGTGGGAGGAGGAGGAGCTCTGTGAGTTAGAATCATTACAAAAACCTTTATAGACCCTATTTGCACTTTTACTGTTACAAGACAATATTGCATGTGAACTTTTCTTTGCATAAATAGTGGATGCTATATTAATGCTGCATTATCTGGACTTTATTTGCCCTATCACTAAAGCCCACCTCTACACCTAACACTGACCATATTGATTTGCCTGATCAGTAAAGGTGTCCTCAAAGTTCCAAGAAGGGAGCCATGTTTTTGAGCATTGTTGCCAAATGAGCTGCACACATTGTAGTGGATGTGCTGGCCAGTCTGAGCAACATAAGGACATCACATCCAGTTTTAAATATAGGCCAAAATGCTTATCAAACACTTTATTCCCGCTATTAAATACCCATTAGTGCCTTCTTTACACTTGTCAAATATTTTCAATTCCTCATTGTATTATTTAAAATGAACACCTTTTCTGGGCTGGTATGCAATAGGAAATGTTATGTTATGTTGTGTGTTTTCTTAACTCAAGATAAAATGTCTTAGATTGCAGATTTTGGTATCTTGGTGAATCTAAGCATAGTTTGTGACATTTTTTTAAATACACTATATTGCCAAAGGTTTTGGGACGTCTGCCTTTACATGCATTTGTTTTATGAATATCTGAGCATGCAATATATCAAAAGAAAGAGCTGCCCATCTTCTTTTAAACAACAACAAAGAAAAAACTACATACGATCACTTGTTTTAGTGCGTATTCTTTGCGTGTGTTTTGATCAGGAGATTTAGTACTCATTCAGAAGATAATAGCGGTGTATAATAGGGGTGTAATAGCACCCCCTAGCTTCTGACAGTGAAAACACGGAAACCCGGAATATTCCGTTTTTTGGGCCGGGAAGCATTTTCTCACAAATAACGGAAATGTACGTGTTTGGCAGGGAAATAATTAATCAGTAGGGTTTAATATGGAGTTGGCCCACACCATGCAGGTATAACAGTTTCAATTCTTTTAACCCAAAGTTGGGAGCATGAAATTGTCCAAAATGTCTTGGCATGCTGAAGCATTAATAGTTCCTTTCACTGAAACTAAGGGGCCAAGCCCAACCCCTGAAAAACAACCCCACATTATAATCCCCCTCCACCAAACTTTACAATTGGCACAATGCAGTCAGGTAAGTACCGTTATCCTGGAAACCGTAAAACCCAGACTCATCCATCGGATTGCCAGACAGAGAAGTGTGATTCGTCACTCCTGAGAACACGTCTCCACTGCTCTAGATTCCAGTGGTGGCGTGCTACACCACTGCATCCAACGCTTTGCATTACAGTTGGTGATGTATGACTTGGATGCAGCTGCTCGGCCATGGAAACTCATTCCATGAAGCTCTCTACACACTGTTGAACTAATCTGAAGGCCACACAAAGTTTAAAGGGTCTGTGGCTATTGACTCTGCAGAAAGTTGATTACGTCTATGCACTGATGTCGCCACACGCTGACCCCGCTCTGTGATTTTACATGGCCTACCACTTTGTGGTTGAGTTGCAGTTATTCTTAATTGCTTCCACTTTGTTATAATACCACAAACAGTTGACTGTGGAATATTTAGTGAGGAAATTTCACCAATGGAATTATTGCACATGTGGCAACCTATCACTGTACCACGCTTGAATTCACTGAGCTCCTGAAAGTGACCCATTCTTCCCTAAAGGTTTTTAGAAGCAGTCTGCATGCCTAGATGCAGGTATTTTATACACCTTTGGCCATGGAAGCAATTGGAACACCTGACTTCAATGATTTGGAGGGGTGCCCCAATACATTTGGCAATATAGCATATCTGATGATAGTCTAGAAGGAGATATGTGTGAGATTACTACACAGTAAATTAAATGTTTTTTTTTTTTTTTGTTTTTTTTTATATTATTTGGGGACTGAAATAAACTAACTTCATTAAATTACAGCAACAAAAACAATATTTCAGGGTTGAAATATAAACCGCTGACTGTTTCGCCTATCCAGTAGCCGACTCAATAAACTAATCTAAACTAGCACACATGAACTCATCCAAACCAAAGAAAGTTACTGAAATGAGGCTGTTCACTAAAATGCAACATATATTTTTGATTGTGTCTCTCACAGGGAGAGAACTGGCCAAATTCATCCGTTCTGGATCCTACTGTGAAAACCTCTCTCTCAACGCAGATGAGTTCTATATGTCGGACCTCCACACAGAGCTCATCTCAGAGATGCCGCGCCACTCTATCATGTCGACGGACAGCGGTATAGAGCGTGACATGCAGGGAACTGAGACTTCTGACATGGAATTTACTGGAGAAAGATGCTTAAAGTCTGAACAAACCAGTGGGCGACTCTCACGGCGTGGAGGAATCAAGGTGAAGCCGTCGGTCACTGACAGCATGGCTCTGATGCAGGACGCACTGGAGGAGACGGGCACGGCTGGCAGCAGTGGCACACTGCAGAGGAGAGCAGGAAACAGTGGGACCACCTTGCCCAAAGAAGAACGGGACTTCACTGCTAAAATAGTGGTGATGGGAGATGACCGGGCAGTGGGAAGGCTAGCCAGGGCGTACTACTGGTTTAGGTAGGAGACAATATGTCATCTGTGATATATTATGTTATGTTATTATTTGGGTCAAAGGCACATGACAGTGTCTATGATAAAGAAAAGAAAAATCGGTAACACTTTAGAATACTGTTCCGTCATTAATGAATAACTACACAGGAACAAATGAGTAAGGCATTATTAACACTTTAGTAACTACTATTATGTAATAAGAAACTCTGATTAACTAATTAGTAAGTATTAGCACTCATTTGAATGTTGTAATTCACTATAAGCTAACCACTAACTACTATTTTTCATATCTCCTAGAGGGCTTTTAAATAGGTTCATAATTAACATCATTAATGCATAGTGTATCATTAATTCTAAAGTGAGGATCATGATAACCTGCTAGTAATGACTCGAGTATTACCAAATCCTTCAGAAGGAAAAACAAATTATTACTTGTTTGGATTAGTATTCTAAAGTGAAAAGCATGATAGCTCTCTAGTAATGACTGAAGTCATTGTAGTCATTAAAGTTTTTGGATAGTAAAACACAGTAAACAGTCATTACTGTGGGTTACCATGATCTTCACTTTCTTCACTCGTAACATTATTATCCTTACAAAAACCTCTCAAAAAGCTTGCAATGACTTGCAAATGACTGAAATGAAATACAATGAAAATGAATATAATTAAATTTAATATTTTAGGTAATATTAGGGAGTTAATTAGGAATTAAATTATTAGTAATTCCTTCTAAATGTCTTGGTAATCCTTGAGTCATTACTGGGTGATCTTCATTTTTTTAATTAATTATACAATATGCATTATTCACAGTAATTATGAACCTGTATATAGTAGTTCTTAGTAGTCCTCTGGGAGGTATGAAAAAATAATACTTGCGGATTAGCTAACAGTGAATTACCATGTTCAGCTGAGCGCTTATACTTACTAATTCATTAATCAGAGTATCTTGCTAGTTAATAGTTGTAGTCCATTGCTCATTTATTCCTGTGTAGCTATGTATTAATGCAAAACAGTATTCTAAAGTGATACTGTGAAACCACTTTCTTAAAGTTGGTTGCACCACCTGATTTTTCTGAATCACAGAGTGACTTTCTCCTAAGACATAGTAATCAAAAAGACTTTGCCAAAGTACTTATTAAGGTTTTCTTTTCAGTAATTGTATTATTTTAATGAGGTTATTTGATCGTAATGATATCAGGACAGCTCACCCCTATATATTAGTTTATTTATTTATCACCCTTTTTATTTTTAATATACAATTTGATTGGAAGGGGACAAACTAATCGTCCTAAAAATGGATTAAAACAATAATAACATTAAAATATACTGTAGAAAAATGGTGATGATGTATATGGTTGTTATAGAGTTAACATAGTGTAAAGACCCCATAAACAGTTCACTTCAATTTGTTGAAGACGCCTCTTAATTCTCTGTAATGAGGAAGTTATCAGTATGTTTTGTTTCCTTTTTATAAAACCCTCAGATCCCTGTTTTCACACCACTGTTTGATTGAATTGTCTGGCTTTGCTTCACAGGAAAAGGGAAGCCAGGAGACGGTTTCTTACGATGAAAGTCAACCTACAGATGTACTACATCCCCGTTGCTCGCCAGTCGTCTGCAGCTTCCCCTGTGAAGGTTCAAAGACTTAAACCCTTTCTTTATCTTTAAGTTCACGTCTGGCAAGTGTACTGTGATGAATACATGTGAATAGTATACTAGTGTACTTTCATATAAAAAGTACCTTCCATTTTAGCAGAACTAGCATGACCTTATAGAACTTTTGTTTTAGGAGACTGTGCCCTCTACAAGCAGTAATTTCTGTGCTCTGGGATCTTATCTTGGAATGGTGGATCCGTGGTACGAATGCAATGTCTGTAGTCTTGGACAGATCATTCCTGATCTTGTAAGAACGGTATGTCAAAAGATAGACAGATATTTAGCATATTAGCCATTCTTGGGTAAAAATAAATAAATATGCTGATATATTTTTAGTAAGTGATGTCAGTCAGTATGGAATGAGGAAGTTTGAAAGTTTCTCTTTCAGGTATTTTTTTTCTCTGGCCATTTCCTTGTATAAATGCAAAGCTAGCAACTGTTCTTTGTGAAAAACATGATCCATTCAACTGGCATTTTAGATTTTTTTTAATCATTTGTTAGGCTATTTATTGCTTTAAATATCAAGAAATGTGTAAACAAATGACAGAATAAATTTTTATTGCCACGCTCATGATACATATTTAAACACCCCCCCAGTGAAAAAGATTTCACTTTAACACTTCTAAGAATAGAGTACTCATTACGGAAATAATATACTTCAAAATGAGAACTGAATGTAATGTTTTCGGGTTCTTAATTGCATCTTAAATTAAATTAAATGAAAATGTATTTTCATTGTTTTGACTCACTTAAATTGGACTTAAGTACATATTTATTTTGTGAAATACTTTTAGGTAACACTTTATTTAGATTGTCCACTTTAAATATTCTACTAACTATAAAAAGGAGTTATTAGAGAATTAGACTGTGTGCTTAATATCTGCTAACACTTTATTTTGATGGTCCCAGATATTTTACTGACTAAGTCACTTTGCAACTATATATGCCAACTTATTCTACTAACCCTAACCCTAAAAGTCTATAATACTCTAGGGCCTGGTTTTACAGACAGGGCTTATCTGTGAGTAAAACCAGGGGTAGCAGTTAGTTGATGTGTCACAAATGTAAAGGCTTTGTAGTAGAAACTCACAAGACAAAGATGAACATGAAATTACTTTACTAATAAATGCATCATGATTTATGATCATAACAAATTCCTGAACGTGTTAACGTAATATAAACTGTCAACATAGAGTAAATGAGGAACTAAATCATGAACTCCTGAATGTGACTAACAATTGAGTAACTATGGAAACAAACAAGAACTAATACAAACATGACAGAAACTGAACTAAATTGAACATAACCCTGACAACATGTAGTTGCAAATTAATAAGAGTCATTTGACATGTAGATGCAAAGTTACTTATAGTTAGTAGAATGTCTAAAGTGGACTTTCGAAAAGTCTAACTTGTTATTGTTTTGGAAATATGGCTAAATGTCACTTTTTAAAAGTGTACTTAAGTGTGTAAATAAATGTTGTCGTGGAAATAGCTTCATTAATATTTATTTTCTTCAAGTACAAAAAAATACAATACTTATGTTTTGAAGAATTTAACACTTCTTTTTCACTAGAGTCATCAAACATTGATCCTAGTGAATTATGTCAATGTCATTTTTTATATTATAATTAACTTTACATGCAAATGGTTCTGCTATGTTTTATTTTTATTCTTCCAGTCCAACAGTGGCAAGCCACACGAATCTGACCTTTTCTTAGCTGACATCGTCTCGTACTACGTGCGCATGGGACAGCAGCCTGTGTACTTTAACATTTACTACATCAAGGTGAGATCTAATGACCCTTTTGTAATGTTTTATGTAGTCAGCTTTTTTCAGCTATGATCCAATGAAAATCAGGTGTGATTTAGTGGTTCGCAATTAATGCTAGATAAGCATAAAGGATGTGAAAGCAGTATGAGAGAAGAGAAAGCACACAAATTTGTTCAGAATGTCAAGCTGTTTATGTTTGAAGTGCTTAATGATTTATAAAACACTTTCTAAAATAATACATAACAGTCTTGTTTTTATTTTCTGTTTTACTTTCGTAGATTTACTTATCCAACAATTCCAAAGAAGCTTTGGAAGAAGTTTTTGTCACAGATCTGGAAGTGGATTTCCCAGAATTCAAAATGGCCCAAGTAGCACAAAAAGGTGTGTGAGAGACTTCAACTGTTTTGAACTTATGAACTATATTCAGCAACAAAAGTCAGGATGAGTATAGTCATTGGCACACAAAACAAAATAGGCCAGTGGTTTATTTGGCCAACATTTAATGCCCACATTCTTCCCTCAGACAATGTCAAACAGAAGAAGATGCCTGCCGAGCTGTGTGGGGCTCTGATCTCCTTTAGCTATCTAAAAGTGAGTGTCTATGTGAATGTGATTCTTGACGTATTTATACAGAACTTTAATGTAGTCACACACAATGTGTCTGTTGCTGATATTCAGTTCCCTTTCAGTCGGTCACGTTCGACGTACGTCGGACTTAGACCAACGAATTGGGATCACTTCTGGGAGCCCCTATCAGCTTCGAGATGTAGAAAACGGCCCAGTGAACATTGGCGTGCGTGCTTTGCATATCGCACCCCGCCCCGCTGCGCAGGTATAAAGCGGAAGCGATCACCATGCACCGTTGTCATTCACTTCGGAGCCGAACGGCGTTGATGAAGCATCTGACTGCCTGCTATATAGCAAAGAGAGAGAGAGAAAGCATGCCGGGGGAAATTGCTCTTGTGTTGGCCAGACGGCTTCAGACAGTGCGACCGCGATCTCACTGCTGCTGAGAGAGCTGCTGTTTTCACAGCAAACTGAGCAAATTGCACTTTACACACACACACACACCACACACCACACACAGTTGGTTCGGTGGGCGTGTTCCTTTTTCTGGTGAGAGCAGAAAACAGGCTGCACACAAAACCTGTTTATTTCTGCCACGGTCGATCCCTGGGTGCATTCAACACCTAAAAGAGCAAATTTTCCTCACAAAAAGAGCTACACGGGTAACGTGCCGTCCTTTTCAAGATTTCTTTCCACCCGTGCGTTTCTGGATGCGGTCGTTCCCTGTCGCCCGCTGACGGTCCCAAGCGCTGTATCACGTGCCTGGGCTTAGAGCACGCTGAGGCAGCATTTGTGTATAGTTCGTGTTCTCACTGCGGGAACATGACTATCTCGGCGCTTAGGTCGAGACTCGCCTACCTCCGGGAAGGTGGAGTCCCCCTACCCATAGCTCGATCTAGGTCTATTCCTGCCCAGCAGAATAGACCTACTTTGATGGATGGCCGGGGTGACCTGAGGATCATGGTTAGGGCAAACCCGTCGAGTGAGCCTCCGCGGGACCCTAATCCCTCACAAGCGCCGCAACCGGTGGTGCTTCCCTGGGACCCCGTCGGCCCCACACATGCGCAGCCGACGGTGTCTTTTGGGGCACCCGCGGACGAACAGATGTCGCTCGCTGCATTGGAGGGGGAGTTTCAGACCTCTGGGGATGAAGATTCGGCTGTACTGCCTCCATCTGGGAGAGTGGCAACGGTCGAGTCAGACCCGGAGTTGACGGCTATGCTTTCCCGGGCCGCCGAAAAGGTCGGGCTTGAGGGGAACCCTCCACCACGTCCCGAACCTTCTAGGTTGGACGATTGGTTTCTCGGGGCGGGCCGCGCTGGTTCTCAGCGTCCCGCTCCAGTGTCTTTCTTCCCAGAGGTGCATGAGGAGCTGACTAGGTCGTGGAAAGCACCATTTAGCGCCCGTGGGCGACCTAGTGGCTCCTCCCTCCTCACTACCCTTGACGGCGGGCAGGCCAGGGGGTATGAGGGTCTCCCGCTGGTGGAGCGGGCCGTCACAATGCAACTGTGTCCGACGTCCGCCTCTAGCTGGCGCGGGGACCCGAAGCTCCCATCCAGGGCATGTAGGGTCTGACCGCGAAGGCCTATAGGTCCTGTGGCCAGGCCGCCTCCGCCCTGCATGCTATGGCGCTGTTTCAGGTGCACCAAGCACAGGCACTCATGGACATGCACTAGGGTAGTCCGGGCCCAGAACTCCTCCGGGAGCTCTGGACGGCGACGGACCTCGCCCTACGGGCGACGAAAACCACCGCCCGTGCTATTGGCCAGGCGATGTCCACCTTGGTGGTCCGGCCTCCACCCCGCCGCAGCCCAGCAGCAGCCTCCACCCAGGCGTAGGCGTGGAGCCGGCCGCGGGAAGGACATCCAGCCCGCTCAGGCCGCTGCCAAGCCAGGTGGCAAGCGTCGTCGTAAGAGACCCTGAGACGGGCCACCCAGAGATGGAGGATCCTGCTCAACAGGAAGTGGCAGCAGCACCACTTCCTCCCCCCGGGCCGGGGGGCTCCTTTGTGACAATAACATCTGTCACGCCCCTGGCCTCACGGCCGGTGGTACCCAAAACTTCGCAAAAAGAGCAGTTTCCAAAATCTCTGGGTGCCAAGAGAGCACGCTTGGCGGTGTGCAACGCTTCCATGCCTTGCCGCCCTCAGGCGCCTCTCCAATCGCCTTGAATTCGTTCAAACGCAGGACGGCGGTCCCACTGAAACAATTTCAGAGGCTCCTGGGGCATATGGTATCCGTAGCGGCAATGACGCCGCTCGGATGATCCATATGAGACTGCTTCAACGCTGGCTACACGACCGAGTCCCGAGGTGGTGCAGTTTCAGGTCTGTGGACGGGCCTCAACTGTAATCCCACATCAACTGCCTGGAGTTGTTAGCAGTCTGTCTTGCCCTGAGCCACTTCAAGATGCCGCTCCAGGGCAAGCACGTTCTGGTCCGTACGGACAGCACTGCGGCCGTAGCGTACATCAACAAACAGGGTGGTCTACGCTCCCGTCGCATGTCACAACTCGCCCGCCACCTCCTGTTATGGAGTCAGAAGTATCTGAGGTCACTTCGTGCCACTCACATTCCGGGCCTGCTCAATCGTGGGACCGACGAGCTCTCACGACAGCCAGTGCTTCCGGGAGAGTGGAGACTCCATCCCCAGGTGATCCAGCTGATCTGGGACCGCTTCGGGGCCCCCGGACACGGCTCACTGCCAGTTGTTTTATTCCCTGACCGAGGGGACCCTCAGCATGGATGTGCTGGCACACAGCTGGCCCCGGAGCCTACGCAAATATGCGTTTCCCCCAGTGAGCCTTCTTGCACTGACTTTGTGCAAGGTCAGGGAGGATGAGGAGCAGGTCCTGTTGGTGGCGCCGTACTGGCCCAACAGGACATGGTTCCCGGAACTAGTGCTCCTTGCGACAGCACCTCCTTGGCCCATTCCTCTGAGGAAGGACCTCCTGACTCAGAGACGGGGCACCCTCTGGCACCCGTGTCCAGACCTCTGGAAACTCCATGTCTGGTCCCTGGACGGGACGCGGAGGTTCTAGGTGGTCTGCCATAGGCTGTAGCAGACACCATCGCTTCCGCTAGAGCTCCCTCTATGAGGCACCTCTATGCGTTGAAGTGGAACCTGTTCGTCGACTGGTGCTCTTCTCATCGAGAAGACCCCCGAAGGTGTTTGGTCAGGGCCGTGCTTTCCTTCCTACAAGATGGGTTGGAGAGAAGGCTGTCTCCCTCCACCCTCAAGGTGTATGTGGCCGCAATCGCTACCAATCACGAACTAGTAGAAGGTAAGTCTTTGGGGAAGCACGACCTGATCGTCAGGTTCCTGAGGGGCACGAGGAGATTAAATCCACCTCGCCCCCCCTCTATACCTTCTTGGGACCTGTCTCTGGTGCTTAGTGCACTTCAGAGACCTCCTTTTGAGCCTTTGCAGTCAGTGGAGTTAAAAATTCTGTCTCTAAAGACAGTACTCCTGACTGCATTGGCCTCTATCAAGAGGGTAGGGGACCTGCAGGCATTTTTGGTCGACGAATCGTGCCTGGAATCCGGATACGTGCCCAAGGTTCCCACCACTCCCTTCCAGGACCAGGTAGTGAACCTGCAAGCGCTGCCTTCGGAGGAGGCAGACCCAGCCCTGGCTTTTCTCTGTCCTGTCTGAGCACTTTGGACGTATGTGTACAGAACGCAAAGCTTTAGGACTTCAGAGCAGCTCTTCATCTGTTACGGAGGACAGCAGAAGGGAAAGGCTGTCTCCAAGCAGAGGATGGCCCACTGGATAGTGGATGCCATTATCTTGGCTTATGAGTCCCAAGACGTGCCCTGCCCGCTCGGGATTAGAGCCCACTCCACCAGGGGTGTAGCCTTTTCCTGGGCGCTGGCTCGTGGCGCCTCGCTGACAGATATTTGTAGAGCTGCGGGCTGGGCAACACCCAACACGTTTGCTAGATTTTATAGCCTACGTGTAGAACCGGTATCTTCCCGTGTACTCACTTCTCATAGTCGGTAGCACCGAAGTGCCTGTTCTAATGTCGGCTTGCTGCGCCACTCCCTTCCTCATGGAACGGATACGTGCGCTTATGTGCTCCAGTCGAGTTCCCCAGCATGGCGAACCCTGTCGAGTCCTCCACAACCCACGGCAGTCAGGCATGGCAGAGCGTCTGACACCAGGTTTAACACTCGTATGCAGTGTGGAACTTGTGTTAGGCTGGGTTCCATATGTAGTGACCCCCACGGCGGTCCCATATGTGTATTCTCCACGGTACGGCTCCCTACGGTGAGCTGTGTCTTTTCCTTGACAGAGCCCGCTCTGCCGTCTTAGTGCCATCAGGGCCGGGGCCACCCCTGGGACTCCCGTATGGAGCACTGCCCACAGCCAGTCCATACGTGTATTCCACACGTTATCTCCTACGGGGTCCGAGTAACTGTGGCGTTTTCCATAGGGATCCCAATTCGTCGGTCTAAGTCCGACGTACGTCGAACGTGACCAACTGAAAGGGAATGTCTTGGTTACGTATGTAACCCTCGTTCCCTGAAGGAGGGAACGAAGACGTACGTCCCGTCGCCACAGTTGCTGTACCATCACTGCAGCCTCGGTTAGGCTCCTTAGTGAAAAACAACGGTGCATGGTGATCGCTTCCGCTTTATGCAAAGCACGCACGCCAATGTTCATTGGCCAGTTTTCTACATCTCGAAGCTGATAGGGGCTCCCAGAAGGGATCCCAATTCGTCGGTCTAAGTCCGACGTACGTCCTTCAGGGAACGAGGGTTACATACGTAACCGAGACGTTTTCTTGTGAGTCTATAGTTTCAAAGAGGCTTAAAAAAGCGACTAGCAAATCTTACTTGACCTCATATGACCTTCACATTACTTTTAGGTGTCTCTAAGCAACAGGGAGGTTGAAAAGGGGTTCTCACTCAGAACCACTGGTGCCCAAATTTCAGCAATACCAGAAAACAAAACTGAAGGTAAAGTGAAATTATTTGAATGAAAAGGTTTTTCCTTTTTTTTTTTTATATCAGTTTAGATTATTTTTTACCTGACCAAATTTAAATCAATTACTATTTTTATTTCTTTCCATTTGTAGATCTCAACTGTCTCACAGTCACTTTCAATGACACAAAGCCAAAGAGTAACACAGTAAGTCTGGCCAAGCCTCAGAAACTGTACAATCTGTGAAAACTGTGGGTATATCTATCCAGAAAAGTTGGGGCATTCTGTAAAACATAATAAAATCAAGAATCTGTGATTCTCTGAAGAAAGTACAAAAAATGAAATTCGACTGTTTTCAATATATACACATTTTGATGGCTGCAACACAATCCAAAATAGCTGCAACAGAGGCAAAATAAAATTTAATGTCATTAATGTCTTTCCACACCCGTAAGACCTCCGTTCATCTTCAGAACACAGTTTAAGATATTTATATTTAGTCCGAGAGCGTATGGAAGTGTATGCACACTTCTGTCCATGTCTAGAAAGGGAATAAAAACATCATCAAAGTAGTCTAAATGTGACATCAGTTAGTTAATTAGAATCTCTTGAAGCATCAAAAATACATTTGGGTCCAAAAACTATGACAGCTTTATTCTAAAACTTTATTCAGCATTGTCTTCGCTTCCCTGTTTGTTTTCAATCATCAAATAAAGATTCAAATGGTTGTGAATCAAATTATTGATTCATGATTCGGATCGCCATTGTCACATGATTTTGGCAGTTTGACACGCGATCCGAATCATGAATCAATCCGCTGATTGGGGAAAAAATGTAAATGTAAATTTTTTCCCCAAAAATGTATTTTCGATGATTCAAGAGATTCTAATTAAAGCTACACTATGTGATATTTCCCCCCATCTAGCGGTGTAAAGGTATATGACAATCCAGTGAATATTAGTTTCTGTTCCTCTCAATTTCGATTTCGGCAAAAAGCGAAGCTTGAATTTACGGGTATGTCCCTCTTTGGCTAATGTACTTTCAAGATGGAGGAGCAACATGGCGACCGGCATTCGAACCCCTCACCCGTATGTATTTTCAATAGCATATTATAAACTTATGAAAATACTTTATTAATTGAAAGAAGTAAATATACATTAATGAGCACATATATTTTTGAAAGAACTAAGTGTTTTTAGCTAAGAATAAACTAAAAAGGTTACACAGTGTAGCTTTAACTAACTGATGGCACATATGGACTACTTTGATGATGTTTTTATTCTCTTTCTGGATATGGAGAGTATAGTGTGCATAAACTTCCATACGCTCTCGGACTGAATATAAAATATCTTAAACTGTGTTCCGAAGATGAACGGAGGTCTTACGGGTGTGGAATGACATTAGGGTGAGTCATTAATGACATACATTTCCTTTTTGGATTAACTAACCCTTTAAAAGTCTGTAGAATATCCAAGTTAAACTGTTTTGAATCAGCCCAAAATTAGCAGGTAAACTGGTAATAGGTGAGGGTATCGTGTTTTGGTATAAAAGGAGCATCCACCAAAAGACTTTGCAAGCAAAGATGGGTCATGACTCACCACTTTGTGTCAAATTTCATGAGAGAATTGTCAAACAGTTCAAAAATCCCATTTCTCAATGCAAGATTGCAATGTATTTAAGTCTTTTACGAACTACAATACATAATAATGTCAAAAGATTCAGGGAATCAAGAGAAATCTTATTTCATGTAGGACAAGGCAGGAGACCTCTGTTGAATGCGTGTGACATTTGAGACCTTATATTGCATGGCATAACATGCTACACATGGGCTAAATATAGTCACGTGGGCTGGGGAGTACTTCAGAAAACTGTTGTCTGCTGCTGCATCTTGAATCTCCTTATGGAAACGGAAAGCTTTACATCTGTACAATGCAGATATGGCGCTGAGTTCTCTGGGCCCGAGCTCATCTCAGATGGTCCAGAAGACAGTGGAAATGTGTGTTGTGGTTTGATGTATCCACATTTCAGCTTGTTTTGGGGAAAAACTAACTTTGAGTTCAAAGTCTCAAAGACAAAAAGGACCATCCAGACTTTCATCAGTGACAGATGCAAAAGCAAACATCTGTCATGGTATGATGGTGCATCAGATGTCATCTTGATATGGAGGTGTATATTGGGATTGTACAGATCCATATACTTCCATCAAGATGACGTCTTTCCTGGGAAGCAAGACAATATTAGGCCTCATACTGCACATGCTAAAACAGAGTGGTTTCTAGACATAACACCATAGAAGGGATGTGCTTGACCGCCTGCCTGCAGTCCAGATCTGTCTTTTATTGAAAATGAATAGCCTATCATGAAAAGAAGAATCAGACGACCACAGACTGTATTAGGCAAGATTGAGCAAAAAGTCCACTTGCAAAACTTTGACAATTAATATCCTCAATTCTCAAACATTTAAAAAGTGTAATTAAAAGGAATGGTAATGCGACAGTTGTAAACATGCCTCTGTCCCCAAAAAATTTTTTGGAGTGTGTTGTAGCCATTAAAATCTAAATTTGTTGATTTTTACAAAATACACTTGGTTGGTCAGCGAAATATTTTTACTTTTGTCAGTAAAATAAAGGTTAAAGAGAATTAACAAATAACAGATTCTTGATTTTATTGCATTTGACAAAATATCCCAACTTTTTGGGATTTGGGGTTGTATGATCTTGTATGGTCCCTTTTTTTGTACAAGCTGTGTATCTTCAGCACTCGAGGGAAAATGCATGTGTGTGCAAATCATTGCATTGATTTCCCACTGAGAAAGCTCCACTCCCAGCTGGCCGTATTTATGGGTGGCTTCTTCCGTGTTAAACGAGGTCTCGTTGGCCTTGAGATGGCTATATCTAAAAGATCTATTTCCTGCTCCATGCAGTAAAGGATTGAATATGATGACCTATTGGAGTGTATGACTCATGCCACAGCCTGAACTGATCCGGCTCGAAACACGAGACTGCAGATGGTCGCTTAGATAAACGATATCTGCAGTGTGCCGCTCCGGTGAGCCTCCTTTTCTCTCAGAGCTGTACTTTGAGCTGTCAGATTTGTGGAGCCATCCATACTCTGCTCGCGTTCAAATGTGGAGGGGTTGTGTGAGCAGGGTTATAGGAGGTTTATCGTCATGATGATGAAGGCTCACGTTTTGCCCTCTAAGCCATGTCAGACAACATCCAGGCTGGTGGGCAGAGTGTATGCAGCGGCCACTCAAACTGGTGGAGTTTTTGGACATTATGTGAGGACAGTCCAGTACGGTCTCTGAACTGTATATAGCCACAGATCTAGCTCATCATGCAACCAAGCATGTGGCCCACTCAATAGTGAAGGAAAGGCATCTGTCAGGCATCAGGAAAATGTATAAAACTTACTGATGGCCCTGTCTCGTCCTCTGGACTTTTTTGGCACTGCCATTGAGATGGTGTTGGACAGGTTTAGAGAGACAAAAGCGCAGTCATCTGCCTTTGGGAAGTATATCCCTCACCGGGGTCCATTCTCCTCATAAATCTGCTTCCTCACCATGAACGTATTCCTGGAGAGAAGAGCAGGAGGCAAGTGTGGCTTCCCAAGCATTTCCAAGCATTTTTAGTGCATGGATCTGAGGGCTTTGGGTGTGGCAAAAAGGATTGAAGAGGAGAGTGATTAAGTGGGGCGCCATCCAAGCCCCTTTTCCTACTATTTCTTCCCTTTCTTCCAGTCTCCACATCCAAAAGATGCAAAAGGTTGTTTTCAAACTAAAACTTAAGAGTCGAGTAAAAATAAGCCATGGGAACTGTCTATCATGTTGGAATTGGGGCAACCTAAACTGAAGTTGGGCCCACTTACCATGATGGAAAGTAAGCTAAGGCCTAAGGAGCCTGTTATTCAGCTACCTAATAAATTATTCATGAGTACAGGGCAGGTTAGTCAATCCTCTTGTTGGGTCAGTTTATGGTACTCACTTCTCAGAAGAAGAGCTGGACAGATAGCTGAATAACATTCATTATTATACTTATTATATCTTTTCTGTCCCCTTGTTTAGGACTGGATATTAAAGGGTTAGTTCACCCAAAAATGTAAATTCTCTAATTAATTACTTACCCTAATGTCGTTCGACACCCGTAAGACCTCCGTTCATCTTCGGAACACAAATAAAGATATTTTTGTTGAAATCCGATGGCTCAGAAAGGCCTTCATTGACACCAATGTCATTTTCTCTCTCAAGACCCATAAAAGGCACTAAAGACGTCGTTATTAAGTCCATCTCACTACAGTGATTCTACAATCATTTTATGAAGCGACGATAATAGTTTTTGTGCGCAAAAAAAACGAAATAACGACTTATATAGTGATGGGCCGTTGATAGAGATCGCGTGTCAAACTGCTGAAATCGCGTGACATTGGCGATCCAAAACCGGAATAGATTCACTGATTCATAACGTTCTAAACTTTGTTTTGAAATCGGCCCATTGCTATATAATTTGTTATTTTATTAATTTTTTTGCTCACAAAAACTATTCGCGTCACTTCCTAAAATAATTGTAGAATCGCTGTAGTGAGATGGGCGTTGTAACGACATCTTTTAGTGCCTTTTATAGGTCTTGAGAGAGGTAATGACATTGGTGTCAATGAAGGCCTGTCTGAGCCATCGGATTTCAACAAAAATATCTTCATTTGTGTTCCGAAGATGAACGGAGGTCTGATCTGATGATGTGTTGTCAGGTGCCCTGATTATACATTGAGGTGCACCTTGCTACGTCATCACACTGTGGCGGCCAATGACTGCAATGATGTTACATGTGCCTCAGACACCGGGTTCAGTGAGGACACATCCCCATAGTGCCATAATCCTTTAGGGAACCGGAACCCTACATTTGGAACCCTAGGACATTTTACGTTGTTGGACTGCAACCTTGAAGTGTGTTTAGCTAAGGCTCTTATGAGTAGGAAATGCAAATGATAGCTGATTAAGTTTGGACATTTATGCTGTTTCTTCGTTTTATAAGGAGAAAAAGATCAGAACGTGCAATTTTAAATTGAAGACGCCAGACAAATCAACTTTCACGGTGCGTTTGGACAAAGACTTTCGAAGGAAATTTATGAACGTTGAGAGGTGAGAAATCTTTTTTTTCTGCTACAGCTATCATCATTTAATTAGGCAAGTTTTGGGGTCAGTAAGATTTAAAATAATTTTGAAATAAGTCTCTTATGCCCAACAAGGCTGCATGTATTTGATTGAAAACCCAGTAAAAACAGTCATATTATGAAATATTACTACACTTTTGTTACAATTTCTTTTTTCCCTAAAAATGTTGTTTATTCCTGTGATGGCAAATATGAATTTTCCATTACTCCAGTCATTAGAGCCACATGATCCTTCAGAAATCATTTGAATATGCAGTTTTGGCATTTAAGAAACTTTCTTATTATTATCAGAATTGAACTGCTACAAACAAACATTTAAAGGAACAACACTTTTGATCAATTTATTGCATCCTTGCTGAATAAAAGTATATTATAAACTCTTACTGACTGACATTTTTCTGGTCTTAAAGTGATATTGATTTGTTTTTTATTGTATATTTTCTAATACAGCATTGAAGTCTCTCCTTGTCGAGACCCTGGATATTATATTCAAAAATCCTTAAAGTCAAAGTTCATGGCAGAAGACGACGGCGATGCTGGACTGAGCAAATACATGAGCAAAGGATTGCCTTTGCCCATTAACACTTTTGCAGGAATAATCGACTAAATGAACAAAGATCAGGATAAAGCTTGCTGTCAATATAAAGGCCAGATCTGGACTCTTGCAATATGTGTGTTGTGTTTTAAACAATGCACTATTCAGTAGTGTCTGTATGTGATCAAATGATCAGCTAAGACACTTCACCAAGCAGGTTTTACTGCATTATGTACTTTCATTTGTGAAACACAAGCTGATCAATCCAGGAAGTATTTTAATCTGTAACACAGCTAATTTACTAACACTAATGCAGTCATGGTATTAAGTTTCTCAAAGACTTAATAGTTACTTGAACTTGTTTTACCTTGTTTTCTGTGTTAACAATGAACCTGTTCCTTAATGTACAAAAAATGAAGTGCATGTGATAGTGGATTCTCCACACCAAGTTTCCATCAGAAAACGAATGGTTTATTATAAATGGACTGCATTTATATAGGGCTTTTAACAGACCCTATGGCCATCCAAAGCGCTTTACATTTTGCCTTACGTTCACCCATTCATACACCAACGGCGATGTCAGCCATGTGGGGCTCCATCCAGCTCGTTGGGAGCAGCTGGGGTTAGGTGTCTTGCTCATGGACACCTTGACACTTTTGTCAGGTGGAACCGGGGATTGAACCACCAACCTTTCGGTTTGTAGACAGGCTACATGAGCCACTGCCGCCCCCATTATATATAATATAATGCAGGAATAATGTGCAGTTAGTCTGCACACCGTATGCCATTGGACCAAGTGTTTCAGAGAAACTGACATTACCTTAATCGAGCCCCATTATTTGCACTTCTTTGATACATATCTGATAAACGTATACATGTTTACATTTGGAGTGTTTCATGAGAATTACATGTTTTTGCAGCATCTAAACCATATTTACATTTACAAAAGCATAACGGTTATCAGTTTTTCTTACTGTCTGTGTGACTTATGACTAGAACAGTATTGCTACACAAAGTAATGGTTTGCAGTCTTTGAAAGGTTGTGTTGTGCATTAAGGTGATCATCATGACTGGTCTCTGACACGAGTGAAAGTCTTTCTTTTTTTAACAATTATTAGTGGTGCCAATATTTTGATCTGACTTCCTCAAATGATTGTCTGTACAGTAGTCTCTGAAAGTGTACTCTGTACAGTACACTTTTGTTTTTGTCTTCCCATTCTTCCAGTCTTTTAAAGAACAAATATAATCACAATAATATAATTAGCAAACCCAATTTAGCTTTATTTGATTTATTTTTGTGTGGCATTTATTCATGCCAAAAGTTTGCACAGTTGTTGAAATGACCTCTGGTTTTGTGAAGATTGTGATTTGATTTTGTAAATACATGTAAAAAATAAATGTAGCACTTTCAAATGACTGAAAAAAATAATAAGCTGCAATAAACTTGGATAAATATTTGCTTACACAGTTACGATGTACAACACATTTACCACAGAGTAATAGAAAATAGAAACAAATATTTATGTATTAAGAAGGAATCCTGACAGCACAAAAGTATTGTTTTATGGTATTAATAATTACACAGGAACAAATGAGTAACACAATATTAACATTCTAGTTACTATTAACTACACTGAATAACAAATAGAAAGTAATAACACTCAGTTGAATGTGGTAGTTCACTATAAGCTAATCAATAACTACTTTTTTCATACTTTCCAGAGGACTACTAAGAACTACTATATGCAGGTTCATAATAAATGTGAATAATGCATTATACATAATTAATTGTAAATTAAAGGTGTAATGATAACCCACTAGTACATCATTCTAAAGGTATTACTAATTATTTGGATCAATATTCTAAAGTGAAAAACAACTCTGTAATAATTACTGAAGTCATTGTAAGCTTTTGAGGTTTTTGTAAGATTTTTACAGTTTTTTTCAATAGTTTACATGCAATTTTGAAAACTGGTTTCTTTTTTTCAAAATATAATCGCAGTTATCCAAACACCACACTCAATTTGCATAATTCCTAGATTGTTTGCAAAAGGACACACTTCAGTCCAAACATATACACATATTTGTTAAAATGCTATTAGTTTTCATTTAACCTACACAGTCCTCAATGATCAGACACTATTGTAGCCAGTTTCACACTGCTGTGATAAATAAAAAACACATTTGTAAAAAAGACAAATTTTAGGAAATAGCATGTGCTACATTTTGGACAGACATTGCTATGTAAGGGATCATTTAGATGAAAAAAAAAAAAACTGTAACAAACCCACAACATTCTTCATGAATATGAGATATAGGGAGAATATACACAACGGGGCCTACTATAAACTTACCAAGCACTGCACAACACTGATGCTGCAGACTGGATATTTATATTATTTTATATTGTTTATTTCAATACTTACAGTACTTCTTACTATAATCAGTTACAGTAATCAACCAACAATGAAATCAATGTAAAAAAATCTGTAGTCAAATAAAAATGACTGCATGAAGTACATGCACATTGACTCTGAAGAAAAAAGCAACAAGAATACTGTAACTATTCATCATCTCTTTGTCTGGCTGGATCAGGCCATAAGATTCATCCACATCACAGGCTATGTCTTCATTGGCAAGGCAACATTGGAAGAATCACCTCATGTGACGAATCGACCCCTGCACAGAAGCTGCTTCGATATGATCATAGGCCTGCTCCATGGCCGGAATGAGGGGAAAACGATCATAGGGCCGCAGGTCATATACCTTCCACCGCCATGCTGAAAAAAACTCTTCTATTGGATTCTGGAAAGGGGTGTATGGGGGAAGGTATACGACTTCAAATTCAGGGTGCTCATGGAACCAATTCTGGACCAGAGCAGCCCGATGAAATGAGACATTGTCCCAAACGACAATGTACTGCATCTGGTCCACTTGGTTTAAAGCTGTGATAACCTCATGCAATCTGTCAAGAAATGCAAGTATTCGATTTGCATTATAGGGTCCCAGTTTTGCATGGTGGAGAAGGACCCCATTTTGTGTAATAGCAGCGCAAAGGGTGATGTAACCCCTTCACTGCCCTGGGACATTGGTGAGTGTCAAATTACATTTTTCCTTCTTCTTCTTCTTCTTCTTCTTCTTCTTCTTCTTCTTCTTCTTCTTCTTCTTCTTCTTCTTCTTCTAGCTCCTTCCATTTTTGTTGAAGACAGGTGTACTCACCTGCAGACATTTATAGTACACCTGAGTGCTGTGTTTTCAAATTAGCACATGTGTGCTTCCACACTTGGTGGATGTGACTATCCAATTCGTTCATTAGTGTGGTCATTGGCAATCCAAGGCTTTGTAATGTCAAGGAAGTAACCTCACAATCCTTATCTGTGTCTAAGGTATGACAATGTGTGTAGAGTTGTACAAATCACTGTGTGTAATGTTTTGCAAAAAGGGTGAAGCAGACATTGTGTGTAATGTTGTACAAATCTGTGGAAATGTTTTGCTCATTGGAGTAGAATTTTGCAAATTGTGTGAACATTTTTATTTTACTATGTAAACAATCGTAAAAAACTGTAATACTTAGCCTAATTACTAGTGGGTTATCATGATCTCCACTTAAGAATACTGATCCAAATAACTAGTTCCTTCTGAAGGATGTAGGCCTAACTCAGTAGCCTCAGTAGTAAATTTTATTTTGAATAAAGTTTTTTCCCGCTGTTAGGGATGACACAGCTTTACGACGCACTCAACACAATAGCAGCGGCGCGCACTCGTCATCCGCTCACACGATACGCCCCCACCCGCTCGGCTTTTTTCGGAAAGACTCGGAACAGCGCATCTTTCTTATATAATTATTTAAAAAATAAAGACTTTTCGGAGATATGCAGGATGCGATGCTACTCTATAGGTACTCAAGATTGACATGACACTGACTGATAGTGTTTCACCCCCCCCCCCCCCCCCCCTTTAATCATTAATGATCAGTTTCTAAAGTGTTGAGAAGCACCTGGCTGCAGCCTGCAGATCGAGGCGGGGTTGCATGTGGGGGCGGGGTTGCACGTGTCCCCCCGCCCACAACTCGTCTCATTGGTTAGTGCCAAAGTATGACGTCGATTGAGGCGGGGTTGCACCTGGAGCGGGACTGCACGACTCGTCCCGCCCGCAACTCTTCTCATTGGTTAGTGGCGTTCAAGTCTGACGACGTTACGGCAATCAGGAAATGCGGTTAATAACAATGTCCTGAGGCAGTATATGTTCAAGACAGCATGTTTTTAGGAGACATTGATATTCTGAAACACAGTTGTAGGCCTACTAATAAACATATTAGGGATATTATAACAGGTGAAACAGCTACTCATAAAAGTTTATTGTGGAACAGTGTATTTAGAAATATAAACTGGAATAAAGCTTGGTGTACTTTTGAAGCATACTGCTTAAATAATAAAGTAAAAGAAGTTACATTTAAATTTTTACATGGTATATATCCAGCTAAAAGTGTGATAGAGAGGTTTAATTTAGATATTGATTATTCATGTGATTTTTGTTCAATAGAAAAATTATATATTATTCATCTATTTTGTTATTGTATATACACAAAGATTTTTTTGGGTGGACGTGGAAAATTTCATTAGAAAGAAAACAAATGTTATATTTAAATTAAATAATTTTGATATATGTATATTATTCCAATGGATGTAATAATAATAATAATAATAATAATAATAATAATAATAATAATAATAATTTCACCTTTATTGTTCAACCTTTTATTATTTTGGGAACACAAAAAGAAATGGTCAAGATCCAAGCCACATTTTATTCATTTTCTTCAGGAGACTAAGGACTATTGCACCAGTTTGAATAATATTGTGAATAAAAAAGAAAGAAAGACTTGTAATATTCTTAATGAATATACTTTTTTTTAAATTAATTTATCAAGGTTTGTACACTCTGGCATTTTTTTGTTTCATTGTTCTTTTTTTATTTTATTTTGTTGTATATATGTATTAATATGTTTTCTTTGTTGTATATTAATGTTTTTTCTCGCAATAAAAAAAACATGTTAATAACAATGTTTATAATTTCTTATACTTATGAAGTACTATCATGTATAAAACAAAACTGTGCATCCGTTAATTACTTATACCTGGTGATAATATATAGTATCAAACACAACACATTGTAAATTGGTTAATTTTTGGAAAACGTTTTATGTATGTAGACTACTTTCCTAACAAGGTTAGGTTACTGCTTTTGACTTTTCACATCGCAATGTTACAACCCCAAATCAGAAAAAGTTGGGACAGTATGGAATGTGCAAATAAAAAAGAAGTGATTTCTAAAATTACTTTGACTTGTATTTCATTGCAGACAATATGAACACAAAATATTTCATGTTTTGTCTGGTCAACTTCATGTCATTTGTAAATATGCATCCTTTCCTGTCATTCAGACCTGCAACACATTTCAAAAAAAGTTGGGACAGTAAAGCATTTACCACTTTGTAATGTTGCCCTTCCTTTTCACAACACTTAAAAGACGTTTAGGGACTGAAGACACCAAGTGATGATGGTCCATCCCAGATGCCTCCGAGCCCAGAGAAGTCGACGGCGCTTCTGGACACTGTTAACATAAGGCTTCCTTTTGGCACAGTACAGTTTTAACTGGCATTTGTGGATGTAACCACGTATTGTGGTACTTGACAAAGGTTTGCCAAAGTAGTCCTGAGCCCATGTGGGGATATCGCCTATAGATGAATGACGATTCTTGATGCAGTGCCGCCTGAGGGATCGGAGATCACGGTTGTTCAGCTTAGGCTTGCGGCCTTGTCCTTTACGCACTGAAATTCCTCCAGATTCCTTGAATCTTGTAATTATGTTATGCACTGTTGAATGTGAAATATCCAAATCTCTTCCTATCTTTCTTTGAGGAACATTGTTTTTAAACATTTCAATAATTTTCTCACGTATTTGTTGGCAAACTGGCGATCCTCAGCCCATCTTTGCTCCTAAAGGATTAGATCTTTCTTGGATGCTGCTTTTGTACCAAATCATAATTTCAATCACCTGTTGACATCACCTGTTTCAAATCACATCATTATTTAACCCTTTTACCTCATTACTAGCCCTAAATTGCTCCTGTCCCAACTTTTTTTGAAATGTGTTGCAGGTCTGAATGACAGGAAAGGATGCATATTTACAAATGACATGAAGTTGACCAAACAAAACATGAAATATTTTGTGTTCATATTGTCTGCAATGAAATACAAGTCAAAGTAAATTTAGAAATCACTACTTTTTTTATTTGCGTTTTCCAAACTGTCCCAACTTTTTCTGATTTGGGGTTGTACAATGCAATAGTTTAAAATTATTTTTGTTAATGTATATTGTTTATAACAATATACATTAACTTAATTACTTATTTGTAAGTTATTTCTATTGTTATTTCCATCTTATTTGGTTAATATAATTATATTTTATATATATCTTTTATGGTACACGCATCATTTAAATAAAAGTTTAATATTCTCAGCAAGTCTTAGGATGTTATTAAAATGAATAGATTATGGATTTACTTAATAATGAAAAGGGTTAAAAAAAAATACCAGCATGGTTTGTATAACAACATGCCAAGACAAATAGTTCATTGCACACACACACACACACACAGCTTCTCTATAATTCAATTCAAGAAGCTTTTGGCATGACAAAAAAATAAATTTTGTATTGCCAAGGCATTGAAACGTGTGTAATGTATATATTGCGTCTGAACTCGGTGTGTTTCTCTACTGTCCACCACAGTAACCTCAGCTCAGTGTGTGTGTGTGTGTGTGTGTGTGTGTGTGTGTGTATGTAGGCTATGTGTATATATTATATATTATTATTATGATTAATGTTCATATATGTATTTTTAATTATGTTCATAAATTCCTAGCTTTGGCAATATTATATGATTTCATGCCAATGAAATCATGCCAATTTATTCATGATTTCATGCCAATTTATTCATGCCAATAAAACAAATCTGAATCTGATCTATATCTGAAAGATATAGAGAAATAGAGAGATATTATACATCGTATATAATGTATATGTTCAGTTGTTACATGATTTCTGTATTACATGTTTTATTTATTGTTATTATTATTTATTTATTTTATCATTAATATTTTATTAAAATGTATTATTTTGCTATATCTAGCCATCTGCACATAGCCTACTATGTATGTCTTTTTATTTTAGTTCTATTATTATTACTAATATCTCTAAATATATTCAGATGTTACAAATCATTTTTCTATTGTTTGAATGCCTTGGCAATACAAAATGTATTTTTTGTCATGCCAATAAAGCTTCTTGAATTGAATTATAGAGAAGGTGTGTGTGTGTGTGTGTGTGTGTGTGTGTGTGTGTGTGTGTGTGTGTGTGTGTGTGTGTGTGTGTAGTTGTATATACAAATCCCACCTTCTTTATTAGAATTAATTAAACGGTTTTTATATCTCAATAACATTTAACTATTTGTCTTGGCATGTTATTCATATACAAACCATGCTGGTATTTTTACCCTAACCCTTTTCATTATCAAGTAAACCCATAATCTATTCATTTTAATAACATCATAAGACTTGACATTCTTGCTGAGAACATTAAACTTTTATTTATATGTTAATGCATGCGTGTAACCATAAAGAATATACTAAAATAACAATATAAACAACCAAATAAGATATATAACTTACAAATAAGTTATAAATAAATAATATACAGTTTACAAATAATTTAAAACTATTGCATTGTAACATTACAATTGCGATGTGAAAAGTCAAAAGCAGTAACCTAACCTTGTTAGGAAAGTAGTCTACATACATAAAACGTTTTCCAAAAATTAACCAATTTACAATGTGTTGTGTTTGATACTATATATTATCACCAGGTATAAGTAATTAACGGATTCACCGTTTTGTTTTTTATGCATGCTAGTACTTCATAAGTATAAGAAACGATATTATTAATCGCATTTCCTGTTTGCCGCAACGTCGTCGTCACGCCCGTTTCACACATACTCCGTCTGCAGTGCGTGTGCGTTGCGTATTTTTTTCCGTACCCATGTAAACGGATGACAGCTTTCACACTGCACGCGGATGCGGTCCGTCAGTCCGTTCCAGGAGCGTTGCGTCTGCAGCAGTGAGGCGATCGTTTTCGTACCGAGTCTATTTTTTGCTGCGCTGCGCTGCGTTGCGTTGCTGCATTAAAGCGACAGAACATTGTTCGCATTAAAATAAACATGTACTGACGCGAAAATCTAGTAATTTCACCACAGATGCATATCATTTAAAATATACTCTTGTTTCAAAGTCAACACATGGCTTTTTTTCCTCAAGTAAAGCAACAAAACAACACCTTACCTGGCATTTAGGTAAAAAAAAATGTGCCATAATGGAGAGCACTCGTACTTTCTTGGAGGTGAAAAGCAAAGTTCTTTTTGCCCTGCAGGATTTCTTTTAAAAGGGTGTAAAAACGAAAGAAAAGACGAGAGTCGGCTGTTTTTGAATAGACTATTGTAAGTTTCTAATTTAAAATGTTTGTGATTTAAGGCTATAACCAATGTTTAAATGTTTTGCCACTTGTGTGAGCTAAATCTAAAGTATATAAATATAAATAAATGAATTTAATAAAATGTTGTTTAAATGTAGTAGCCCCTAGACTACGTAACCTGACTTCTATTAAAGAGTAAACAAAGAGAATTGGAATTCTGACGAGGCATGTTCAGTAAAAACCTTTGGATTTAAATAAAAAATAAGGAATAAATGCTGTGTTTGTGGTATGCAACAGCGGATCAGTTGCGGACTGCAAACGCAGCATATGTGAAAGGACTATAGGGTGTGGGGCTCCTGCAACGCACACACAACGCAACACGCACCGCACACGCACTGCAGACGGAGTATGTGTGAAACGGGCGTCAGACTTGACGCCACTAACCAATGAGAAGAGTTGCGGGCGGGACGAGTCGTGCAGTCCCGCTCCAGGTGCAACCCCGCCTCAATCGACGTCATACTTTGGCACTAACCAATGAGACGAGTTGTGGGCGGGGGGACACGTGCAGCCCCGCCCCCACATGCAACCCCGCCTCGATCTGCAGGCTGCAGCCAGGTGTACTTGAAAGTGTTACCATTTTTATTATTGTTGTTGATTTTCAAATGACCACACGATGGCGCCAATGATTCAGGACCAGCAGTGCAACAGCTGCCGGTGCGTATGTCTAAGTAATCCTCTGCTGTCGCTTTTCCTCAGTAACGAGAACCGCTGGATCCACTGCGTTATTTTAGCGTGCTCTCTTGCTTTGCATATCTCATCTAAGTCAGGATTTGTTCCTATAATAATATAAGATAAGACTTCGTTGACGCGGTGATGGATGAAAAGCGCAGAGCATCCTGTCAGTATGGATCCCTGGAATGCACGAAATGGAAAAAAGATGTGGACCAAACAGGTATCCCTACACCTGTCACTGTATCAAAACCTGTCAGAACACTTGTATTTTCTTGTCCATTGGACTTTGTGCATATTGAACGCCACAGGTGAAACTTCTGTAGAAACTGAGTTCAGGTTAAAGAGAAAAAAGCTGAGTCTCATAGTTTAGCCATTAAAAACTTAACTGTTCTAGATTTGTCGTTGAAGATTGTGTAGATTGCATGCTATTATGGGATTAATGAGGAATCAGTAACAAAATATATATTTTGAAAACAGTCACAAAGAGAGATGTGCTGCTGTTGAGTTTACGGTGTCGTATTGGCTTCATTACATTTGCTAAAATGCGTGTACCCCTCTGCTCTTCTGACACAGGACAGTGAACATATTCTGTCTCCCAGACGCTTCGCTTCTGAACCTTACTAATAGAGTTTTGCTAAATAATTTTACGGAGATAATCAGGGTAAAAGCAACTGTGGTGTACTCAAGCAATTCCATTGTTTATTAAGTAACTCTACACTTAATATTTTTTTTATGGGTGTGAAAATTTCTACAGAAAAAGGCTAAAACATGCTACAGTAAAAAAAAATGTTAATTTGTTAACTGCATGTAACCTTGTTTTATAAAAGAACAATTAAAAATGTAAAAATGCTGTCAAATTTATGCTTTTTTTAAAGTAAGAACTATGAACACGTGATTTAGGAAGAAAAACTGAAAGGACATCCGTGGAAAAAGTCTCAGTATGCCACAACAGATTGTATTTTATTTAAATAAGCCTATTTTGTTTCCTTTACATGTTTAATATTAGCTACACCTAAAACCAAGAAATTCCTTCATCCTTTCTGTTCTTTTATGTACTGACTGTACCACATCCTCAGTCAGAGTTCATCCAGTTGAATGATTTGATCTTATGAATGCCTAACCTGACATTAAAAAGCCTCAATGCTTCACTGGAGTTGTTAACTTGCGCATGAAGGAGCCACTTGCTTCCTGGCTTTTTGAACGGCTCTTTTTGCAAGCGTTTGTGATCTAGATGTTACAGTGTCATATCAGTAAGATGCCTGTTATTGTTTTGAAATACAAAGGGTCATGTGATCCAAATAAGAAAGGGGAAAAGGTCACATTTATACCATTAATATCAGAGAGGTAACACACACACAGATCTGTCTTTGTGAAGGATGCGTGACTCATACCATGTACAAGGTTATCCTGAACATGCTTCTTTCTGCTCTGACAATGTTTTTTCTTTTCTTTTTTCAATGCTCTAATCCACACAGCCAGGCCGATTAAGGTGTGGATGGAGGACCAGATCAAATCACCCCACAGCAATGTGACCAACTGATAGGGAACATGCCAAGATGCACAAAAGCTGTGATTGGAAATCAGGGTTATTAAATATTGATTTGTGAACTATTACTAAGTTAAAACATTAGTTTTGCGTTGATTAAAAATGTATATAAACTTGTTTTCTTTGCACTATTCGAGGTCTGAAACATGGCATATTTTTCGTTATTTTGACCAGTTATCATTTTCAGAAAATTAATGCTCTAAATGACAATATATATATTTTTTTAATTGGGAAGAAATGTTGTCAGTAGTTTGTAGAATAAATCAAAAATGACTCAAACAGATAGAAATTTGCAGTGGTGTCTTAATTTTTTCCAGAGCTGTATATTGGCGAACATTTATTTTATTAATATTTAAAGTTCGGTTAAAATGTATATGCCTGTATAAGCGAAAGGTTATATTTTAGGTGTGACTGGTCACAGTTTTAACACTCTTTTTCCAGCAATTTTTACTTTAAAATGGTTAAATGTTGTGAAAATAACGTATAGACACTTATATAAACTTATTTCACATACATGTAATTATAAAAGAATTACCAAAATAATATTTAAAACGGTTTTAGATATATAGCATAGAGCATGTTTTTTTTTATTGTCAGCATTATATTTCTCCCAACAAATATAATGTGTCTTCATTGTTTTCCAGTAACAGACCACTCTATATTGGCCAGGGCTGCGTTTCTCAAAAGCATTGTGAGCTATGTTGTTCGCAGAAGGACATTGGTGCCAATGGTTCTACAGGTTTACGATTGCCCTATTGTTGGTTTGATTGCTTATGTTGTTCTCATTTGTAAGTCACTGTGGATAATAGCATCTGATTGAATGTAAGTGTAAATGTAAAACTGACGGAACGTATTAGCCACAGCCTTGCATAACGGTTACCATGCCACTAAGAACGCATGCCACTAGAGACATCAGCAGTGACATTACCAATTGTAGGATCGAAGAGTTATGCTAGGCCTCCCTAAACCCTTGCAAGTAATAATTTGTTGTCTGACAGCCGAGGCGGGAAACCTGGACATGCTGTAATTTTCTGCTGGTGCTAAAGACTTGATTTATTGGTGCAGGAGGGATATGAATGAAGTCGGTGAAGAGGTCTAAGAGGTTAAGAACCTCTTAAATAAAAGGAAGAAGATAGTAACGATAGACCTGGATGAATTAAAGAGGCTTACTTTTAGACTTGCATTTCTTTTACTTTTACTTGTGCTATTTAAAGAGGCTCAGTGGTTGTTTAGTTCAGAAATTCTCCACAAGCACTGCTGATCTATGGAAAGAGAAGACATTGCATTCAATTTGATATTTTCTATAGAACACCGTTTTAACTGTATTCATCTCCTAGTGGTCGTGATCAGTGTGGTTTCAGCCCAGATCTTCTTGTTTCTTTGTTTACAGAGGCAGATGTGGTCTCAATGGCAGACTCTACTATCACAGTGGGGGACATTGAGGGGGAACTCTGTAAGATTGAACGGATCAGAGACATTTTGGTGAGGAGGGAATCTGAGCTCAGATACATGTGAGTAAACTGATTTTTACATGTAAATATTTATAATATATACTGTGAGGCCCAAATGTCGGTAAACACAAGTGCAAATGTTTCAAGACATAAATGAATTTCAAAATTTCATTTTTTTTTTCTTTAATGACAGCAGCATTTGAACTGACATGAATTCTAAATAAGCAAAGGCCCCTCATACATGCTATAATGTTGATATGCTCTGCTGTAATTCTGACAAAGCTGCTTGATTTAATTTGTTTATTAAAAATAAACTGGGAATGTCAATTTATTGCCCAAAGTTTTGGCACACCCCTCCAAATCATTAAATTCAGGTGTTCCGATCACTTCCATGGCCATAGGTTTATACAATCAAGCACTTAGACATGCAGACTGCTTCTACATACATTGAAAAGAAACCATTGAAAGAATGGGTGGCTCTCAGGAGCTCAGTGAATTCAAGCATATGGCACAAGGTACACTATATGGCCAAAAGTTTTGGAACATCTGCGCATGACCTCATTAAACGTCATGCTGAGGCGCACAGAGCAAAGAAGTCGCCAACTTTCTGCAGAGTCAATAGCTACAGACCTTCAAAATTTGTGTGGCCTTCAGATTAGCTCAAGAACAGAGAGCTTCAAGGAATGGGTTTCCATGGCTGGGCAGCTGCATCCAAGCCTTACATCACCAACTGTAATGTAAAGCGTTGGATGCAGTGGGGTAAAGTATGTATCACTTGAATCTAGAGCAGTGGAGACGTGTTTTCTGGAATGACAAAAATCACACTTCTCTGTCTGGTAATCTGATGCTGGACAATGGATGGATGGATAGATACAGCCCCCTTATAGCCTAGAAATCTAGACGCACCCTAGCGGCAGTAAATCTAAACGTCAAGCAACTCTCAATTCACGTCTGAGCTGTAAAAAACAAACTCTGGTCAAGCCATGTTTCATAGAGAATCTTCAAAAGGGTTCACATGGTTAATTCCACAGATTTGTTTATTTTATTAGTTGCCTATAAACAGTGCAGAAATTTTCTTACATCAACATTTTGTGGGTTTAATTTTCTTTCAATCATAACATTTTTATATTATTTTCAGGTTTAAATTAGAGTTTCTAAATTTTGTCCTAGGCAACTGATTGCTTACATTTTTCTTAAATCACTCTGCAATGTTTTTCTAAGCAAAAGGGAATACATTTTTCGGGCACCATTTATACATTTATTTTGAGACCATACTCATTATATTATGCTCATGAAGGATGAGGGAGCTCATGAAGCCAAAAGGACAATGGTGTCAGGTGGAGCAGAGGGAGAGAAGAGCCAAAGTGGAGGCGACTGTTAGGACCAGTAGTGAAGAAATGTAGACCAAGAGTCAGGAGTGAAATTAATTAAAATAAAAATGTACTTAAAGGGATACTTCACCGCTTTTTCATATTAAACTATATTATTCCCTTAAAGGTTTACTTCAGCGATTAGCATATGGCTTTGTATCAGTAGAAACCTTGGAGTATTTTCAAATGATTGTGCTTCCTCCCCGCATATCCCCCTGAGACGAGAGATTTATGCATTTTATTTCTGGAAAAATTCCAATTCCTCCCATGACTCAAATCTCGTCAGTTTGCGCCATCGGAGGAATTATTGGCCAGAGGCTAAAGACTACAGCCAGCAGAGGGAGCTATTTCCGCATGTTTTTAAATCGCGCGTGGGGGATGGAAGATCGCACTCAGCTGCAGCCTCAGGCATTCATGTTTAAACGGTCGGCCAGCAGAGCAAAGTAAGTCTCAACTTCTCAAACTAATTCCAATGAAAGTTAAGCTTTCAAAGGCATGAACTGAAAACGCACCAGACTGATCACACGCTGTGAATCTATGCTGCAGACGCATTTACCTCAGCTGAGCTCATCCATGACTGTCAATGTAATCTGACTCCTGCAGCATTTGGGGCTGTGAAACTCCCTCAATGGCTAAATCACAAATTGAACAGACACGTTCAGTTTTTAATTATAGTGTCTGTTCTCTAACTGAACTGATTTTATGAAAATGAACGCAGTTGTGGTGGGAATGTGAAAGTGATTCAGGCTTTGGGAGTGGCCTCTGTAAGCCCGCCCACTGGTCCAAGGACGGTAGCCAATGATGCGGGTGAAGGGTTCTCTGCGTGTTGCTGTCTTTCCTTTTACACAACACAACAAGATTAAATCCAATACATTTCTTTGTAAGTATTACCTCATTATTTCATCTGACTCCATAAAATGAAAAGGTTTTAAATGATTCTGTTAATCTTTAACTTTTAGGATTATATTTTATTTCAGTTAAACTCATGTATATTGCATTATACTCAATAAACCAAGATTCCGATAACATGAATCTCGCACTGATCAGAGTACAATATCTTCACAAACTCGTCAGTCTTGGTCGTCAGTAGAGGCCATACGACTGATACCTTGGACGCCCGTGCTACACGTTGATCATTCCAAGATATTTTTGTTCAGTCCCCTTGGGTTTGAATTCTCGTAATTAATGCAAACTGCTTTCAATCAGAGGCCCATGACCATCACCACAGATTCAAGTGACCAACTTACTATCTCTAATGGTGACTTTCTATAATCATGCCGTGGTTTTCCACGTCTACGTAATTTAGAGCAATATTACAACAATCAGGAATTAGGGTTGCCCTATTTAGATTGGTCTAACAATTTGTTATTGTTCTAAAAGGAAGACGTCTTTAGTCTTTCAACCCGCAGTCCAAGTCTACGTATCTGAACGCCAATGTGCTAGTCGGAGCTCTAAAACATCAGCCTGGTGTGCTTCTATGCTCCACCGAAAAACTGTGTTTTAGTCCGTGTTACTAACCTGAGCATAAATATGTGATGTCATGGATATAACAAGATCTATTGAGTTATTAACAACAAATACATTATAAGTTTAAACATAACAATTTTATTAACCAGGTAAGAGATATTAATCAAAATTCAACTCAAAGAATCAAAACGTCTCGGTTACGTATGTAACCCTAGTTCCCTGAGGGAACGAGACGCTGCGTCGAAACGCTGTGAGAACGCCTCTGTTTAAATGCGTCGTGAAGCGCCTGTAGAACCATTCCATCGGAAAAAAGATCGATCGTCGGCGTGATGACGTCATCGACCGGAAGCTATAAAACGTCCGTGAAAACAAACAGGAACTAACTTCTGATAAAGCCTGAAGTAAGTGATCACGGACACGCCGGGAGTATGGCAAAGCGACGCAGCGTCTCGTTCCCTCAGGGAACTAGGGTTACATACGTAACCGAGACGTTCCCTTTCGGGGAACTCGAGCTGCGTCGAAACGCTGTGAGAACGCTTATACCCACATCGCCATAGGACCAAGTGTCTCGTATGTGTGAAGCCGAAGCGCACACGGTTACGAGAGTACCTGTGCCCCTACAGTAGATGCCAGGTCTAGTTCGTAGAACCTGACAAAGGTAGAAGGAGACGACCAACCGGCCGCGTTACAGATATCATGGAGGGAAGCCCCCGACAAAAGTGCTTTAGAAGCCGCCATACCCCTGGTTGAGTGCGCCCGGACAGCCAGTGGAGACGGCTGCCCGGTAGCTTCATAAGCAAGTGAGATGGCCTCGACCACCCACTTGCTCATCCTCTGCTTGGATACTGGGGCCCCCTTCTTAGGGGGTCCAAAGCAAACAAACAATTGTTCAGTTTTTCTCCACAGGGCAGCTCTGTGGACATAGGTATCCAGTGCCCTCACAGGACACAGCAGATTTAATCTTTCCTGGTCTGACGTCATAAATGGAGGAGGACAGAAGGCTTGTAGAGTGATGGGGCCCCGTGGGCTCGTAGGAACCTTGGGGACATAACCCGGCCTGGGATGCAGAAATGCTTTCACCATCCCTGGCGCAAACTCTAGACATGAGGGCTCTACCGACAGAGACTGAATATCTCCTATCCTTTTAAGAGATGATATGGCCAAAAGGAAGATGGTCTTTAGAGTGAGGAACTTATCCGAAACCTCCTCCAGAGGTTCGAACGGAGGTCCGGACAAGCCCCTCAAAACAATGGCCAAGTCCCATGCCGGGACCCTCGAGTGCATAACTGGCCTCAACCTTAATGTGCCACGAAGGAAGCGTGTAATTAGAGGGTGTCTTCCCAAAGACACTCCACTGCAAGGGACGTGGACAGCACCCAAGGCCGCCACGTACACCTTAAGTGTGGAGGGGGTCAACCCTGCAGAGAACCTCTCCTGCAGGAACTCCAGCACTGTACCAACCGGGCAGTTAACTGGATCCCACTGGCGTTCTCTGCACCATGCTGAGAAAAGTCTCCATTTCAAAGCGTACAGCTTCCTTGTGGACGGAGCTCTGGAGTGTAGGATGGTCTCTACGACCTCGGCCGAGAGACCCTCCTCTATGAGCCTAGCCCCCTCAGAGGCCAGGCCCACAGTTTCCACATCTCTGGGCGTGGGTGCAGGAATCTCCCGCCCGCCTGAGAGAGTAGATCCCTCCTGGTCGGAATCTCCATCGGAGAGCCTTCCAGGAGAGATATCAGGTCCGCAAACCACACTCGGGTCGGCCAGTTCGGAGCCACTAGAAGTACCTGGGCCCCGTCCCGGCGTACCCTCTCCAGAACTCCTGGAAGCAGGACAATCGGGGGGAAGGCGTACAGAGGCAGCCTCGGCCACTCCTGTACCATGGCATCCAGCCCCAGCGGGGCCGGATGGGTCAGAGAAAACCACTGCGGGCAGTGAGAATTCTCCGCCGAAGCGAACAGGTCTATCTCTGCCTTCCCATAAACCTTCCAAAGGAGCTCCACCACCTCTGGATGGAGTCTCCATTCCCCGGGCCTCGGCCCCTGTCTCGACAGGCTGTCTGCTTCCTGATTCAGGGCCCCCGGGATATATACTGCCCTGATTGACAGCAATTTCCCTTGGGCCCACAGGAGGATCCGATGAGCCAATTTGTCCAACGGACGAGACTTCAGACCCCCCTGGTGGTTTATGTAGGCCACCACGGACGTGTTGTCTGTTCTGACTAGTACATGGTGGCCCCTGAGGTCGGGCAGGAACTGTTTCAATGCAAGAAACACTGCGAGCATCTCTAGCCGATTTATGTGCCAGTGCCGCTGATGCTCCTGCCATAGACCCTGGGACGAGCGACCACTCATGGTCGCCCCCCAGCCCGTGAGAGAGGCGTCTGTCGTTAGCGTTACGCGACGAACAAGAGCCCCCAACACGGGACCCTGAGATAAAAACCCCGGGTTTTTCCACATGACCAGAGCACGTAGGCATCGCCGCGTGACTTTGATCGTGCGGAGCGGATTTCCCCTCGGGGAGAACCCTTTTGTCTTGAGCCACCACTGCAGTGGCCTCATGTACAGTAGGCCAAAAGGTATCACGTTGGACGCTGCTGCCATGAGACCTAACAGTTTCTGGAACTGTTTCACAGTGACGGCTCGGCCTAGCTTCTGTTCTTTGGCGGCTGCCAGGATCGATGCTATGCGTGTTGGCGATAATTGCGCCCGCATAATTACCGAGTCCCAGTTCACCCCCAGAAAAGTGGTTCTCTGAGCCGGAGAAAGCACACTCTTCTTGGCGTTCAGCCTCAACCCCAATTTCGACATATGGGCGAGAACAGCATCTCGATGCTGAACCGCCATCTGCTCTGTATTCGCTAGAATCAGCCAGTCGTCGATATAGTTCAATATGCGGATGCCCTGAAGACGCAGCGGCGCCAGAGCTGCATCCACACACTTGGTGAACGTGCGGGGTGACAGTGCTAGACCGAAGGGAAGTACACGATATTGGTATGCCTCTCCCCCGAAGGCAAACCTCAGGAACTTCCTGTGATGTGGAAGGATGGAGACATGAAAATACGCATCTTTGAGGTCTATGGTGACAAACCAATCCTCCGATTTGACCTGCGCTACAATCTGTCTGAGTGTAAGCATCTTGAATTTGAGCTTGGCCACCGAGCGATTCAATAGCCGCAGATCTAATATCGGGCGTAAGCCCCCATCCTTCTTCGGCACGATGAAGTAACGGCTGTAAAAGCCAGACTCCCTGCTGGGAGGGGGAACCCTCTCTATAGCCCCTTTTTGCAGGAGTGTCTCTACTTCCTGTGCCATTACCAGAGCCTGCTCCGGGCCCACCTCTGTAGGCAGGACACCGGAGAAAGGAGGTGGCCGACTTCCGAATTGAATGGCGTACCCCCTTTCTATTATCTGCAGGACCCAACGAGATATATTTGGTAGACGTTTCCACTCGTCTAGAAAATCTACTAAGGGAACCAGCCTCTCGAGGCTGGCCTCTGGTGTACTTTGAGCAACAAGCGCAGTGCCCTGAAGCGGCGGACCGGCAGGGAACAACTGACTTGACTGCTCGGGGACCCCCCGAAGGGGGTGCGGACCACCCTCGGGTGGCCCGCGGAGACCGACTGCGCCCCGGCATTGCGGCAGGGTTGGCAGCGCGGCCCCCCGAGGGTGCCGTAGGGAAACGGGTACCGTAGGCAGGGGTAAGCACCGTTTCCCTACGGGGGGAACCACCCTCAGCGTCCTGACGCTTCTGGCGTCAGGAACGCTTCGACGAGGCCTTCTTGGCGATCAGGACTGTCCGCAGATCAGCCCTGCCCCTCGAAGGCCTCGTCTGAGAGCGCCGCCCCTCGTCCCCACGCTGAGGGGGAGCTCGGGCAGCGACGCTCTGCTTCTGCTGAGCCCTGTAGGAGGAGCTCGTACTCGGCTTGGGCTGCTTGGTGGTATCAGCAGCAGCCCCAGGGACCTGGACCCGGAGAGGGAGGAACTGCTTGAGCGCCGCAGCTTGCTTTTTCGACTCCTGGAACCTCTCGGTGACAGTGTGAACTGCGTCACCGAAGAGGCCTCCAGGAGAAAGCGGCGCATCAAGCAGAAAGGCTTTCTCCCTCTCCTTGATGTCTGTGGGGTTTAACCATAAATGCCTCTCCGTAGCCACCAATGCTGCCATGGAGCGGCCAACACATCTGGCCGTCTCCTTGGTGGCCCGGAGAGCTAGATCGGCTGATGATCTCAGTTCAGCGATAATATCACCCCCCACAGCATCACTACCGTCCAAATCCCTTAGCAGGTCAGCCTGGTATGCCTGCACGATAGCCATCGTGTGCAGGCATGCAGCCGCTTGACCCGCCGCCGAGTACGCTTTACCCACCATCGCCGACGTTGTTTTTAGAGGTCTGGTGGGTAAAGTCGGGGCCTTCAGGGACGATGCCGAGGAAGGCGAGAGATGGCTCGCGAGCGTCTCTTCAACCTTTGGCATCGCCCCATAACCATACTGTCTCAGCCCGCAAATGTTGCTGTAGACCGAAGTCTGCGGGCTGAAGACACGATATGAAGCCGGTCTCTTCCACGATCTTGCCACCTCGGTGTGCAAATCGTGGAAGAACGGCAGGCCCCGTCGCTGAGGTTCTGAAGCGCGAGACGGCAGGAAGCGTTCGTCTAGCTTACTATGACGTTTTCTTCCTGCCTCAGATCTTTCAGTGGGCCAGTCGATGTTTAATCTGGCCACTGCTCGCGTCAAAACCTCAACTAGCTCCTCACTAGCAGGGGACTGAAGTGGCGAATCTTCAGTATCGATACTTTCAACGTCCACCTCCTCAGAGCTGGACAGATGAAGTACCGGCGGCTCTCTCGGGGGGGAAGAAACCGCCATGCGTGCTTCCATGCCCCGAGAAGAACCGCTGGATGGAGCAGGTGAGGGCAGAGATAAGGCAGCGCCCGTCTCTAACCCCTCTGCAACATCCAATTGTGATCCCCACGACTGCAGCCTCCGCTCCGCCTCGGCGGCAGCGGGACCAGAGCCGCGGGGAACACGAGCCGAGGCACCCTCCTCGAAGAGTGCCCGGCGGGAGCGCAGCGTTCTCAGTGGCATACGCTCACAGTGCTCGCAAGCAGCCCCCTCGAGGGCTGCCTGGGCATGCTGCGCTCCCAAGCATGCAACACAGAGAAGATGTGTGTCCCCGCCCGTGATGTAGCGTGGGCAGGGAGGAACACACTTTCTGAAATTGCTGCTTTCACTCGCCATTCTATCTATTTTATTTTCTCTTTTTTCTGTTAATATATTGAATATTTAACAAAAAGGGTGGAAAATCTCTGCTTTCTAGTATAATAGACAGACAAAAACACCAAATAGACAGACAGGTTCACACAGATCGCTTGCTGAAGGCTCAGAAGCTGGTTCCTGTTTGTTTTCACGGACGTTTTATAGCTTCCGGTCGATGACGTCATCACGCCGACGATCGATCTTTTTTCCGATGGAATGGTTCTACAGGCGCTTCACGACGCATTTAAACAGAGGCGTTCTCACAGCGTTTCGACGCAGCTCGAGTTCCCCGAAAGGGAACATCAATCAATCATATACAGAATCAATAATTCAGAAAACAAAGTTTTAAAAGCATTTACCTGGCAATCAGAACTACACACAGCGATTCGTGCGGGAGATCTGTATACAGATTCCTAGTGTATTGTGTCACCCTTCCTTAAATACCCAGATAATTCAATAAGTCCACCAAATGGTGGTTACTGTGATTATAATTAGATTTTGGCCCCTTATTCAGGGGGTTCACAAGTGGGCAATCAGAATTTGTGTTTGAATGAGTCTTCACCATCTGTGAAGGAGAGAACCTATTTACATTTAGGAGACATCCTGGATTATAGATCTGTGGGAGGTTACCTTCTAAATGGCATATAACATTTTCTTAACATATAGAACTTCTTGGAGGTTTGTACTATAGCTGGGAGAATGAGACCATTTTACCAGACACACCGAGACATTTCAAATGATATCAAACACATATAGTTTTTTCATTGTACACACTTAACATTATGTAGCTTTTGTATGGGTTCTCCTGGAGGGAGAGAAAAGACAAATACAGGTGACAATATGTAGAGTGTGAAGCTGTTGTGTGAGTGTATCGTTAGAGTTCTTTGTTTCTTGGGCCAAATGTCCTGGCGTCTACCTTGCAGGTAGTGTGATATGCAGATTGTGAGGGTGAGGTGCGGGTGTATCAGTATGGTGTAGTATTCGAATGTTAATCCTTCGGAAAGTTCTTTGTTTCTCAGTCCAGACGTCTTGGCGCCAGCCTTACACCTCGTAGGGCAGCGAAGCATTCTGGGAATTGTTGTCTTTCATCCCCATGAGACAAAAATACATTTACTGTCTTTTCTCAGTCTAGAAAGCACCAAATTAAAAAATAATTTCACATTTCTACTACATTAATGACCCAGTTTAAATACAGCTTCATCTTCCCAGCACTAAAGTACTCCTTTAACTAAAACGAGTTGATACATACCTCTCTTGTCTCATACCCCTTTTTAACTAGAATGAACCGAGTGCTAGTTCAGAGCCAGTGCTAGTGTCAGTTCTAAGTTGGTTTGACTTGAGAGCCTTTAAGAAATGGTTTGGCTTTCCACAGGCTAGAGAGCCACCACAGAGCTAGGTCTTACGTCACTGTATAAGTCTCATCTTTCTCGCTAGCGTTTCAGCAATGCTAGCGAGGCAGCGGGAAATGCAAACACACCAGGCTTGTTCGAGATGTAGCGGCGCTGCGCGGACCGATCCACGTATGATATCAAAATACCGCGTGAGCCATTCAAAAGCATAAGGAGTTGTTTGCGCTCGCTGTACTTTGATGTCATATGGCGATCGGGCTGCACAGCGCGCGCCGATGCATCTTGCACGAGGCTTCCCTCAATGGTTCATGGCTTTATGATCCTACATCAGCATTAAAACGCCACAAATCCAACATTCGTGCAGCTCTCCATTTTTTGTATAGACGGAGATTACAATCGAGCGGCTGTTAGCTTGATTAGCTGCTATTTTAAAAATGGCGGTCACAAGTTTGTGTTCGTCTTGTTGATCACGGTAATCCTGCCCCCAGCCGCTGACGCAAACGGTTCTTACTTCTAGCCCAGCAATATTTTTGGTGCTAATTAAGAATCACTTTTCCTGGCTCAGAGCTAGTGCTTTGGGTGTGGAAACACAAAGAACTGATAGCATTTAGCTTAGCCCACTAAGCCCAGTTCATTCACTATGGTACCAAACAGAGATCAAGTTAGAAGCAACCAAACACCTCCACGTTTTCCCTATTTTGAACACAGTTACACAAAGGGCCCTATTTTAACGATCTGAAACGCAAGTGTCAAAGTGCGAAGTAACTGTGGGCGGGTCTCGGCGCTGTTGCTATTTTCCCGGCGGGATAAATGGCTCTTGCACCCGGCGCAAATCTATAATGGGTTGGTCTGAAGTAGCTTCATTATTCATAGGTGTGGTTTGGGCGTAACGTGAATAAACCAATCAGAGCGGCATCCAACATTCCCTTTAAAAGCAGGTGCGCAATTATGGATTGCTATTATTATGGCGTATACCAGGTGCACGCCAGGAGCGGTTCACAGCCGAGGAAACTGATGTTCTTGTAAGAGCAGCCCTTACGAAACAAAAATATATTGCAGTATATTGGAAAATTTCATGCAATACATTAGGCAATATATTCACATATATGGGAATTAATATTTATATTTTTCAATATATTGCAATATATTGAAAGCGGCAATCATTTGTATATTTTGCAATATATTACATGAATATATAATATATTTTATAATACCATCAATATATTATTCCATATATTTACAATACATTAAAATATATTTCAAGTAATGTATTGGTAAATATATTTTCCTTTCGTAAGGGAGTGAAAGACAGAGAAGTTGTGTTGTATGGGGATGGGAAAAATCCACCCGAAATAGCGTCGGTTAAACAGTTTTTTCAGTCGATTTTTTTTCCTGGTTCTTGACGGACAAACCAATTTGTCAGATGTCCTTATATACATATATGTCTTGCCACTATTGGGCAAACAGGTCTGATCCTTGAAACACTCAGTTTCAGTCAATCTCATATCAATCTTGAGTACCTATAGAGTAGTATTGCATCCTTCATATCTCCGAAAAGTCTTTAGTTTTATCATATTTATAAAAGAAATATAGGCTGTTCCGAGTCTTTCCGGAAAAAACCGAGCGCCTGGAGGCGTATCGTGTGGGCGGAGCTAAAGAATGATGAATGCGCACAAAGCGGTGACGTCCTCAAGCGTGGAGAAACCCATCTATCTCAGCTAATACAGATAATGATCCACAATCAAATCTGAGGCAGAAATAAATTGAACAGGAGAAACGGCAACATCAGGACGTCCATCTCTGTGGTATGTACTGTATTTAGGGGCCTCTGTGTGTCTTTACTCACAGTTTATGAGGACATGATTCGGTTTATGGACTATTGTATGTGACTAAGTTAGACCTTAGAAGTAGCAAGCAAAACGGTTTTGCACGTCAGAGTCAGACTAGTGTAAAGTTATACAGAACAACAATGGAGTAACCGTTAGCGCATTTGAATGACGAAGCACGCGATCGTGTCGTTTACTGATGTTTACTCATGCGACGGTAGCCAATAGCAGAGACATTTGAAACAGATTTACTCACCGGCTGCTTCCAAAGCAGGACTGAACCTTTATCGCTGGGACCGCTCTGTCAAAAACACACTTCTTTGGTATGATTTGGTGAAGTCCTGTGACAGCAGTGACCGTGGAAATCCACTTTGAGACACGACTGAAGCGATGCCTTGAAGCTTCCCGTCATTTCTGCGTTCAAATCGGTTCAAATGCAGCGCTGCCTTCCCGGAATGCTGTGGTGAAGCGGTGAAGTCGCTCGACGTCACCCATAGGAATAAAGTGGAGCCCGGCGCGCGACATAAGTGTTCACGGACGACTGGATCTGCAGCTGAGAGACTGTTTTCGGCGTGCATTTCCTCTCTCTCGATCTAGTCACGCGCGCGCGCACCCTACCGGGAGAAGAGCCCGTACGGCCCATACAAGGACCTTCCGTTCTATTAACGTCAAGTAGACCCATACTCGAAAAAAACTCTCCGAAACTTGTGAGAAACCGGAAGGAGTATTTTTGACACAGAAATACTCTATCAAACGTCCAACATTAGTTTTTGAAATTTTGTCTATGTTTAGGATGGGAATCCAAGTCTTTAACAGTGTAAAAAGCTCAGTATGCATGATACAGCATTTCACCCCCCCTTTAATTACTACAATTAGCCTGAATAATTTGTAAGCTAGATTTATGCCTATTTTTTCACATCTTCGTGGCACACCACAATGTGTTAATATTTTTTTAGTGTAACAATTTATGATTTGCAAAAATAACTGTTGCATCTGTGTAGATTACATGAGCAAAGTGTATGCGCATTGTGCACGCTATACATTATGGTCAAGCATGCGCCCTTAAAATAGCATAATGAACAACGCGCAACGCGCCACTGACTTTAGACTGGGTTTTTTCTGGTCTGTGGCGCAACTGTTTAACGGAACAGCAAAATAGCACCAGGGATTGTTTGCGCCGGAACACGCCTCCTTTTTTTGCGCTGAACCGCCCAGGGAGCGCAAGTTCATTCACTAGTTTAGTGACGTGCTTCTGTGGAGGGAAAAGCGCGCTTTGCGCGGGTGCAAAATAGGAATGACACATGCGTCGGTGTATAAAGTCAATTGCACTGGGTGCAAGATAGGGCCCAAATAGTTGAACGACCATGTATGGTGACACAAAATAAAACGTGCTTTTCTAAGCGGATTAAAAAGAAAAACTATAATGTATGGCGGAATAGCACTTCTGAGAGTACTACTTCAACTCGGCGCAGTAAAAAGTCCCGACTGAAACATTCTCCCTCATAGATGTGAGAGAGGATTTTTCAGATGGGACTTTTTACTGTGCCGAGTCATTTTATTTTGTGTCACCATACTTCGTGGAAACGTGGAGGTGTTTGGTCGCTTCTAACTTGATCTCTATTTGGTACCATAGTGAATGAACTGGGCTTAGTGGGCTAAACTAATGCTATCGGACTGTCATCACGCATCAGAGCACGCACCGAAACGAGAGAGGGATGTATCAACTCGTTTTAGTTAAGGGAATTACATGGTTTAATATGAAAAAGCGGTGAAGTATCCTTTTAAGAATAGTTTGCAGTTTCAAAAACAGAAGCCAGCTTCAAGTCTCAGAAGGAGTTTGTTGGCCGCGCTCTCTCTCTTACCACTTGTGGAACAACAAGTCCACTCATCTCTTATTATGCCCATTCTCAACACTGATCTGTAACACAGAATACTGCACACATACACAGTCTCTCCAAGTTTGGAGCTGATTAGGCTCTAGTTCTAACCAAAACATACTGATAACATGTGCTTTCTCTCAGTGAGAGGTACAGACAATAGTACAGGCAATATTCATCTGGACTAGTGTTTCAGGAAAAGGAAATATAAAAGGAATAAAATATAATACATTAAATGAAAGACACTTTAGAAAACAAGAAACATAAAGCAAAATCATAACTGGAAAGAATCATTATAATAATATAGGAATATAAATATTGATTACGGCTTTGATTATGAATCGCCCTTTCACGACAGGCCGAGGTGGCGTGATGAGCTCAGAGGCTGGAGGCGGATGGCATGGGTTCCTCTTAGCTTGGCTGAGCTAGAGAATGGTTGAAGGAAATCAGTTTACGCAGGGCTGACTGATTGATTTTGGAAGAGGAGGTAGGAGAGGGAGGCTGGGTGGAACTCTGGAGATGCAGGAAACTTTGAGCTGGGCGAAATCAGTGGGGGCACAGCAGACTTTGAGCTGGCCAGAACCAGAGGTGACACAGGAGACTTAGAGCTAGACGTGATCAGCGGGGACAAGAGGATCAGGAAAATGTGCATTTCCAAATTTTCATAAATATTTGCAGTGGCTAGCTGTAGCTGACACACAGCTGCAGGAGTGTGGGTGGGGCTTTCCTTCATGAGTGTTAGCTCTGTGCAGTGTGTGGAAGGTGGTAGGCTGGGCTCTGGGTCTAGAGTGGGGCTGGTGATGTCATCCTCAGAAGGGCAGATGGTGAATGCCGATCCATTACCCACTCCACATATGCAGCGAAATCTCCCAAGGACCATTGACTATGAGGTGTGCCTTGGACCACTCACTGAGGATGGTATGGTAAAAAAAACGCAAAGTGAGCGCTCCGGATTGTTCTTTAGGCACGGCAGATCTAAAAAGTCCTGAGTGATGTCCTCCAGTGAATGGTTCTTCTGCTCAAGGCAGAGCAGGTGGATGGCCTGCAGGTCAATAGTGAAGGGGGAGAAAAAAACAGCAAAAATAAATCCAACCAGAATTACATTTAATAGCAAATACTCAGCTATTAAATGTACCTGCGGAACCTAAGGGCTTAAATACACACAGTGATAATTAATGAAACCAGGAAAACTTGCAAACTCGATCAAAACCCATGGAGACAAACAAGCAAAGAGAACACAGGCAAACAGGAACAGAACAGTAAAAACAAAACCAGTATACATTAGTATACATTTTCATATTCAAACACATTGATTACATGGACAATAAACTACTAATGAATGCAATAACCAGTTGTATCAATTTATGTGCAATAGTTTATAAATGATAGTCAGCCAGACTCACAAGCCTTGAACAGTTTGTAAAGTTGGTCTGAGAGCACATCTACAGTCATCTATCCTTCCTGTTCCCATTAACAAGAGCTACGATCAGCCAGCTGCCCCTCATTAAAATGTTAATACTTTGCTTTTGATGCTGCCGGAGTGTCTAATGCATGGATAACTGTTTCCTCTCACAATCGTTTGGGGAAGAGCTTTGCCTATTACAAAATCAGTGGGGCATTTCTTCCCGGGTGTTTGATTGGTGCTCAGCCTCCACTGTCTGTCTTCACTGAACCAGAGGGATATAGAGAGATATCCAGTGGTAGAGCTTCACCATTATCCTGAATATTCTTTCATAAAATGGGACTGAAATGCTAATTTATAGAAAACAGTGAAATTGGTAAGACGGATGACATAAGCAAACAGGTTTACAGACTAAATGCATTCCAAATAATACATCAGGGTCTGACAACTCATTGAATTATACTTTCAACGTGATTAGGTCATGTGACAACAGTGTTGAAAACGACAGTTTAAATGTTAATTATAGAATAATGCCTATTGGACATTCTGCAGTTTCCTTTAATTCCTGTTTCCCATTCTGTTTAGGGACTGTTTACACAACATCGTTTTCAATTTAAAACTGATTATGCATTTCAGGATTATACTTAGACTGGGTAAACCCAGCCTGATCTGTCGGCGATTTGCTTGGCAACTCTGGAAACCTGTACATTCATTTCTACTGCTTCTGTGACACTTTTGCGGGAACCAATCATGGACTGGCTTATCCACCTGGCGCACTATTGGCGGGTTTAACACAATGACGGATAGAGAAGCGCATTGCCCATTGATCACGTCTCTTGTGGTCTGATTGGTTGAAGTACCATCCAGAGCAGACTCTCCAGACCAATGTTCAATCTTAAATTGAGCTTGGTCTGGTGATAGCCAGACAAGATAGGATTATGCATTATTGTACACAACAACAAATCTGGTTTCAAAGTGCATTTTTTTTTGTTGAAAACTATACCGTTATTGTCTCCATGAAAACAACCAAAATGCAAATTTGTGATGTTATATACATGCGTAATTACCTTTTTTTAAAATAATAATAGATTTTATTTATAACGCCCTTTTATTCCAAAGAATCTCAAAGTGCAACAATGGAAAGAAGGGAAAAATAACAAAAATGAATAAAAAGTAAAAATAAAGAATAATACAAACAATCAACACATAAAAGCCTTTCTAAACAGAAAAGTCTTCAGTTCAGCTTTAAACTGATCCAGGCTCTGTACTGCTCTGAGCTCACTGAGAGCTCTCTCCAACCAGCAGTGGCTCAGATTTACTGGAGTTCAGCTGGAGGAAGTTAGTTCACATCCATGCCTTAATCTTCTCAAGACATGTGGTGAGTCATGACAGAGCCCTGAAGGGGAATCCTTTCTGTATGATCAGGGTAACACGCAGATGCCTTCGTTTCCTTTGTCATATGGAAGAAACCTTGGTTTCTGTCCCTAGGGCCAGTGTTGGGAGCATCGGGTTGCCGGAAAACCATTTCAACAGATGCCTCCCTCACTGGCTGGGGCGCGGTCATGGAAGGCTGCTTTGCGAGAGGTCCGTGCGGGCATTCCTCCTGGCACATCAACTGCCTGGAAATGCTTGCGGTCTACAAAGCTCGGAGGAGCTTTCTCCCAGACCTCCGCAGCCACCATGTCCTGTTACGATCTGACAATATGGCCGTATTATCGTATCTACACCATCAGGCAGGCCTGAGGTCACGCCCTCTGTGCAGACTGGCGCATCAGGTCCTCCTGTGGTCCCAGGGGAAACTGTCATCCCTCCGGGCGATGTACATTCCCAGGGACCAAAACCAGGGAGCAGACATCCTGTCGAAGCAGGGGCTGATGCCTGGGGAGTGGCATCTCCAACCAGAGGTTGTACGGTTCCTCCGAGGGGCGCGGAGGATAAGGCCTGTGGCTCATTCCAGGACCTGGCAGTAGTGCTCGAGGGGTTGGCTGAGGCCCCCTTAGAGCCGCTGGAGCTGGCTGAGGCCAAAAACCTGACCCTCAAGGTGGCCTTTCTCCTTACCATGACTTCTCTGAGGAGAGTGGGGGACCTCCAGGCATTGGCAATCACGCCAACCTGCTTGGAGTTTGCCCCAGGCAGAGTTAAGACCATCTTGCACCCGACCCCGGGGCTATGTGCCCAAGGTGCTGTCTAATGTGGCACGGTCGGTGGTTCTCCAGGCATTCCATCCCCGCCTTACGTGACAGCGGAAGAGGGGAGACTTCACCTCCTCTGCCCGGTCCGGGCATTGAGGATTTACTTGGAGAAGTCTATGCAGTGGAGGAAGTTAGACCAATTGTTGGTGTGTTTTGGTCCACCTAAAAAAGGGCTGCCTGCGGCAAAACAGACAATCAGTAACTGGATTGTCCAGGCTATAGCCACGGCTTATTAGGTCCGCAACTTGCCTTCACCTATAGCCGTGAGGGCTCATTCTACCAGGGGCATGGCCTCCTCGATAGCACTCCTTTCAGGAGCCTCTTTGCAGGAAATCTTTGAAGCAGCCAGACTGGCCAATCCGCACACCTACATCAGATATTAAAGTCTGCACCACCCGCCGACGCCAGGCGCCAGAGTGCTCGTCTACTGAGTGTGTCCAGAATTGGCTTCACACCAGGTGGTTACGATTGGTATGGCATAGTGGGTACTCATTTCCCAAACTGTCATCTTGATGACGCAGTGCGAGTTCCCTCGAAAAGGGAACGTCTCAGGTTATGACTATAACCCATTTACCCTGAGAGGGAATGAGACACTGCATCTTGTCGCCACACCTATCGTTAGAGCACACGCGTCATCGCAGCAAGCGTTTGTACTTTCCGGGTATGCTTTCACTCGCTATGTCATGAAGCAACACCAATCCGGATTGGCCTTTTTTCATTCACGCTTTAGGAGAGGCACGCTGACCCCAAACTGTCATCTCGATGGCGCAGTGTCTCGTTCCCTCTCAGGGAATATGGGTTATAGTCATAACCCGAGACGTTTTTCTCAGTCGCTTTGGTACATTTCTCGAATCATCCTCTAAATTTACAAAACAGTAAGTGCAAAAACACCATGGATTACCTGTAAAAGCCAGTCTCTAGCTCAAAATCCTTAGTTCATCTCTCAGAAGTAAAAATCTGTGTCAATGAACATGTCAGTGCCATCTGAATGTGACAAGTCCTTGTGTCACTGTAGGGATAACACAGTCAAATTGCTTAGTCAAGTTGTCAATATAACAGTGTACTCTGGGGGATGTTCTGATGTAAAGTATGGCTTTGTAGGTTACATCTTAGTGTATGTGGGAGTTTGATTTCAAGAGACTGGACAAGATTCACATTTTTACTGTTGGTCTGTCAACAAATTACAGTACAATATAATTGAGATACAACAAGGAAAAGAGCACTGCATAGCACAAAGAAAAACAAAAGAAAAGAAGAAATGTGAATGTCTAATGGAAATGTATAGTAATATGCTTGACATATTATGACAACTTGTTTAACCATTTGCATGTAAAAACTTATGCTATGAACTAATGCCTAAATGTTGTGTAGGATGAGACTATTCAACAGACACCCATTATAATACATTTTGATCAACATGACATAAGCAACCGGTGATGTAGGAAACAGCAGAGAATTGTACTTAATCATTTGCATGGATGTACAAAAGCATTGCAACTTGTTCAAAGAAATGAGAAAGTGCTTTTTTTTTGACACATATGTGATAAGTGACACAATAATGTGAAGACTGAACAGGTAGTTTTGAGAATTTCGATTCTGATCTGAGAAATGTACCAAAGCGATAGGGTTTATATTTATTGCTTTGTTGGTTTATATTTAAATTGGTTCAGTTATGTTAAATTATGTTTTTCGATTAGATTGAAATAAAATCAATACATTTAAATGCATTTTGAATTTTCCGTGAAGACTTGAAATGCTTCTCATGCTTAGTATGCACTTATCATGTGTGTGTGTCTTTTGTTTCGCAGGATGGATGATATCCAGTTATGTAAAGAAATTACAAGACTGAAGAAAGAGCTTCAAAAGCTTCTGTCTATCCCAGGTGAGATCTGGAAATGCCTCTGGTATATATTACATAAAAAATGTAAAACTTACAGTACCGATCCTTTCACTGTACCTTCACTGAAGTTACAGATAGAATTATTTTTTTCTTTCTGTTAGATTAAGAAGTATCACAACCTTAGTAAACACGACAATGAAAGCAATTTTTTGGTAAAAAAATAAAAATCCATTTTCAGATAATGACAAGTCTAATGAAGACAAACAGAAGGAGGAAGAGCTTCTGAAACAAATTCATAAATTAGTAGAGGCCAGAGACTTCCTGGTAGATGACGTGGAGTTTGAGCGCCTCAGGTGAGACGATTTCAGCATGCTTGAGAATGATGGAGGCTGACACACTATTCATTTGCACCCTTTATTAAATCTCTGACTGAGTTCAATTCCGAGGCAGACAGGATTCTGTCTAAGCCCTGAGGGGAAAAAAAACACTGCTCACACTTCAAATGCAGAAGTAATAGGATTTTATTTGTACTAAACCAATGCTGCTGTGTTTGCAGGAATTGAATTCAGGAAATATTTTTTGAAAATTCTGCTCAGTGCACAATTTTGTGATCGATTCTGGACTTTGATTCCAGTGTTTATGTTTTGCCTTGTCTATAATTATGGTAGTATACCATAATTAAGGCAGCTGACCCCAAAATGCTGTATATTTAATGCATTATTTTCACATATTCTTTCAGTTTAAGTATATTCTTATTATTACTGCTAAAGAGCAAGTACTATATTGCAGCTCCATGTTAAGAAGTATCAGCTGAGGAAAGATTGAACAGCACTGAATGTATTTTTAGTCCAGCTGGTGTTAAATACGCACTGAACATCCTCTTGCTGGCACTGTGCAGGTCCTACCAGCTCATTCTGAAAGGCTGGAATAGACGTCAAGGATGAACACGTTGCAAACTATTCACTATTCAAGTCTTTTTTTAATCCCAGCAGATATGAATAAATAACAGAAATGTATAATGAATGACCGAACGTGTTATATTTTTTAGATTACATTTCCCAGCAATAATATCCAACCTCAAACTAACTGAAGGACATGAAAACTATGCATTGCAGTGAATGAAATAGTCAGTTTTCCCATAATGCATTGCACCACAATCATCTGTTACCTCTGCTATACAGGGAACGGGAGGAGGACAAAGAGATGGCTGAGTTTCTTAAGTCCAAGCTACCAAAAAGCTCTCAAATCAAGAGTAAGTATTTATTTTACGGTTAGTTGAAAAAAGCAATGTTTATGATTTTAATGTCTATGCATGGAATATGCTAACTACAAACATGTTACTCAGTAAGATATCTATGCTATAAATATTTCAAATGGTATAGCCCCTTACACAATATCATTTAGATAGCTAAACATCTCCTAATATAAGTAATATTATAATATTATATAAATAAAATATTTAGAACATTTACAATAAATATTATCATCAAACACATAAAGACCTCAAACCACAATTACCCTTACTGGCAAACTGTCACATGTCACATGTTTGTAAATGTAAATACTAAAATGTGTAATAACTAGAGATGCACCGACACTAAATTTCTCGGCTGATACCAGTAACGATTATTCAGAATGATATCTGCAGATACCGTTAGTTCAATTTTCTTAATTGAAAAAAAAAAAAAACTGTTCAAGAGAGACTAGCAGTGGCATTTCAGCGTATGGCATGGGATGCTCCAGTGAGAATATGTGAGAATACAATAACCCCATGGAGCCAGAAACAGAAACAGCCATTTGTTGCCATAATTAAAGCTACACTGTGTGATATTTTCCCCCATCTAGCGGTGAAAAGGTATACGACCATCCAGTGAATAATAGTTTCTGTTCCTCTCAATTTTGATTTCGTTTGAACTCCTACGGTGGCCGATTTAGTCCAAGATTAACATGGCAATCCCCCTCTTCACATTCGACACGGTGCCATCGAGTGTTAAAACGCGAAAGGCGAAGCTTGAATTTATGGGTATGTCCCTCTTTGGCTAATGTACTTTCAAGATGGAGGAGCAAAATGGCGATCAGCATTTGAACAGTTAAACAAATCATAGGCTCCCTTTAAAGTGGAAAAAGGTGACACTTGAACTGAGGCGGTACCGAGATCTGTCATTTTCATTTAAAACTGTCAAGTGTCAAATATATTATTAGTTATAAAATGGACAGAATATGAAAGCTGAGACTTTGTTTCTAATCAAAGGTAACAAAGCTCTTTGCAATTATTGGATGAGAGGCACACTACAATAATACTGAAGCCCCTCTCCGGCATTAAATACAAAAATAAAAAGAGTAATTGCGACTTTTTATCTAACAATTTTGACTTTTTTTCTCACAAATGCGTGATGTAAAGTCAGTATTCTGAGATATAAACTCGCAATTGCGTGATACACAATTCACAATTCTGACTGGAAAAAAAAGTAAAAATTGTGACTTTATATTACGCAATTGCAAGTTTATATCTCAGAATTGTGGCTTTATAATGCGCATTTGTGAGAAAAAAGTCGTGTGACTTTTAGCACACAAAAATTGTGTGCTATTTTTTAACTGTTAATACATTATTGTCTCGTTAACTTGCCATAAATTCTGCACAAGAGAGATTTTCTTCACACACAGTATGAGTTGCAGTCTGAATAGTTTTTCTGCCCCTTTCGATTGACAGGATTTAATCGGCCCTTATCATCGGTTGATTTTAAACGACCGTCGATACTGAAAATAATAGTTTTTTATCGGCCAATACTGGCTTGGTATATCGGTGTATCTCTATAATAATAACAATACATTAACAATAAAACTTATCAACAGTAAAACTGTTTTAGATTCTGCTGATTAAATGGCTTGCTGACTCTGGCATGTTCTGTCTATTGTGGATTCTGAAATATGTGCTTGGTTATTATAGTGATTCGTTCTGCATGACAGTAGAACTAACTAATGAATCTGAAAAGGAGGTTAAATGTATTTATGAATTATATGAATTGTATGGTTAAGGTTTGTACTCTTATGACAGTCAAGGACACATCAACATGCAAATAAACTAAATGAAAACTCCTGCTTGACTAGAAAGAGATGTTTTCACAGTATTATATCAGTGCTGTGGGTGCATAATTTCATAAAGTGGGGACAAAAATAAATCATGCATGGCAAAACCATGGTGGGAAGGAATATATCTTACCGGCCCTCACCATAAATGATGTGTGGATAAAACCTACACATTTGATCTTGGTAAATGCAATGCATCTGTGTATAAAAAGCTCTTTGTCTATAAAACTCTTCTATGTAGATGTTGGAAGAAGACCCAGAGCCCAACAAAACACTACTCCCTTTGTAACCAAGACTGGCCTCACTTTACTCAAAGAATGCTGTGGATTCACCTGCTCTATAATGTAAAAGACACACGTTTGGCAGTGGCAGCAGGAACACAATGCCATTCTGGATCGTTGGAAGAAGGTGACCTTTTAATGACATCAGGACACTCAATGGCGTGAACCAACAATAGAGGTTTCTGAAAGACAAAAAGTTGTCTATTAAAGAGGAGCGATCTATGCGTCTCTCTTATATTATTTCATTCCAATTTTCTAGCTTTCTACTTAACCTATTTCTTCTGTCAAATATTCTGTTTCACTGCATTACAAAGAAAAACATTTTGTGCCCTCTCCAGGGGTCTGCTGTCAGCAGCTCAGCTGGTTTGCTGTCATTCCCTACACTTATCTTTTCCCTCATGAGACTTTTTGCTACGGCACTGCAGTACCTGTGACTTCATCATCCATAAATGCTCAAGCTTCAGTAGAGATTCCATTTCGTACCAGTGGCATACCTGTGGCGACATTTCTACAAAATGACATTACATTACAAAATTTTGTTCGGTTTTATCCGAAACGGATGAATGTGAATCTAGCAACGTTTTTTATGTTGGATGTATGTATTGCTGCAGTTTAAAAAATGAAATGTCTAGAGAGTCACTAAAAGTTTAATGCTCTATTGTGTTCAAAAATGATGTAGCACCTACACTAAACCCTACACAAAACATAAACTGATAGTGTTAAAAGTAAAGGCCAATTCACATCTGATATGTGAAACCATTTTCACGACAAGGATAATTTTTTACTAAGCACGCACGGCAACTACACTCAGATTTTACAAGGGATTTACCTCATCCCCATGGCAACGGTTCAGTCAGATTCCGTCAGAGTTTGTTGTCGTTTGTAGGAAAATCATACCACACTGCTTCACACTCTCGACCATTCCTCGACCCAACAGCACAGACTGAATATGTTCATTCAAGTGAGAACAAACTCCGACCAATGGCAGCAACAGACGCCAACAGGGGTAACATACTGATCCAACAAACTCCGACAGACTTGTTTGTTGGTATTTGTCTGTGTGGTGTGAATTGGCCTTAAGATAAAAATGCATTTAGCAAGCATGCCATTGTACTATGTAGTATTTTTGCAGTAAAATATCCAAAAACCATTAGGCCAGTGTTATATTTTGTTCAGTTGAGTTCTTACAATATCCCAAATGTTTCCAACTACTTGTAAATTGTGAGAAAATTGCTATTTTGACCAAGGAGCCGGGATGTCTGAGGGAGTTGCCTGTCAATTGTGTCATATCTGTGTTACCAATCATATCTATCGATTTTATTTGACAGAAACGCTTTACTCTTACTGCAGTGTGCAACAAGTGTCACAGCAGCCGCTGAGCAAACACACCGAGTAACGTCATAACATCATTTTAAACACACTTAAATGTATCCGATATGATAAACCGAGCTGCATTACCTCATACTCATGACTGGAAAAACTGTGTCTGCTTAACAACAATCACTCCAGCCTTGCTCAGCTCCCACACCACTCGGTCCTGCTCTGCCTCACACTGCAGTAACGTTAATAATCACATTCATAAACATGATTTCATGATTGAGTCCTACCCCCATTCTTTTCCACCGGCTGTGAGGTGAAGACAACATGTCCCAAGATTCTGAGCTCTAACTTGGCGTCATCAAGCTATGCCTTTCTCTCGAATAGGCGCCCTCTAGTTGACGGAAAAGTTACAAGTGCAGCGTTAAAGGGTTAGTTCACCCAAAAATGAAATTAATGTCATTAATGACTTACCCTAATGTCGTTCTTCACCCGTAAGACCATCTTCGGAACACAGTTTAAGATATTTTATATTTTAGTCTCAGAGCATATGCAGTCTATGCACACTTTACTGTCCATGTCCAGAAAGCTAATAAAAAAATCATCAAAGTAGTTCATATGTGACATCAGTTAGTTAATTAGAATCTCTTGAAGCATCAAAAATACATTTTGGTCCAAAAATATCAAAAACTACAACTTTATCAGCATTGTCTTCTTTTCTGTGTTCCTCAAATAAAGAGTCAGACGGCCACGAATTAGTGAATTGTATAATGATTCGGATCACCAATGTCACATGATTTCAGCAGTTTGGCACGCAGTCCAAACTGCAGAAATCACGTGACATTGGCGATCCGAATCATTGATCGATTCACTGATTCATGACTGTTTGACTGAGCAATGGCTCAGTGGTTCATGTAGGTTGTCCTACCAACCAGAAGTTTGGTGGTTCAATCCCCAGTTCCACCTGACCAAGTTTTGAGGTGTCCATGAGCAAGAAACTTAACCCCAGCTGCTCCCGACGAGCTGGATGGTGCCTTACATGGCTGACATTGCCGTCTGAGAATGAATGGGTAGGTGAATGTGAGGCAATATGCAAATCACTTTGGATGGCCATAGGTCTGTTGAAAGCGCTTTATAAATGCAGTCCATTTACTTGAGTTTTAACAGACTTGTAATGCTATACCAGTAAGCAACTACCAAGCAAATTTACAATGTCAGAAAAATCTTGCATATGGAGCTGGTTATGCGATGGAAACGGTAATTATTATTAGTTCAAAAAACATTTACTATGATATTGTGCATGAATAAGCCTTTGTTATTCAATAACCTGACCCTATAGTCATACTTTATGTGATAAAGTCTGTCTACTGCCTCTAGTGTTCCTTTCGATGGAAACTGAAGTGAATTGTATTTTTTTTGTTTTTTTTGCGTTTTGAGTTTTGCAAGAATAGGGATAGAGGTATGTGTTTCCAATGAGCCTAGGTTGTAGTGTTTACACCTCTTATGAGATTACTACACCACATATTGAACAATTAAGCTAAATTAAATATTTCATTATGTTACAACAATCTCAATAATTGACCATATAACAGTTTTCTCTGCAAAAATATTTGCGGGTGCGAAGACTCGTTCACAATTATTTATTAAAAAAATGTATTAAGAACGTTTCATTCAGGTGAACATCAGGAGTCACATACGAGAGCCTGTCCTATCCACAGCTTGAAGTCAATCATGTCTCAGTACCAAAGCACGTTGTTTATGTTCTCTAGTGAAGTGCTTTCAACAATGTCAAGAGCTCTTCTCTGTGAAGACAAGGTTCCATAGCAACCAGAACATAGAACAATTCATCTTTAGTCGCTTTAGTGGCTGTTTAGTAGATTAAAATGTTGTTAATCAGGAGTCAATTCACACACCTATGTACATAGAAGTGGGTCATTAAGGTGAATCTAAGAATAATGGTAAACATTTTGGATTTTGTTTGCAAGAGTGTAGGACTGTACTAAAACATTGATAATTCAACTAACCACTTTTGACCCCGAATTTAATTATGCTTATCTGTTTATTCACTTTATGTTGCAGGATTAAACCGGTATTAATTAGTATGTTGGACTGCTGGGGCCCACAGTTCCCAGCGGTGAGCATTTGTGAGTGGAAACCCTGTTGACTCTGGTCTTAGTGAGTCTTTATCGTTGTTAAAGGTCGGCCCTGTCACTCATACACTAATCACCTGACTGCAGTCTGTCTCTTCTGAGCCGACTGCTCACATCTGCTCAGTAATCACAATGGTGTGATTCTCAAACTTGAAATGAGCTGATTTTGAACTTGCCTTTTTTCTATTTTGCATTTGTAAAAAAATTACCATTTGTTTTATGTTGTACTTTTATTTTATTTATTTTTTTACATGAAACCAATAAGCCATTAATATAGGCTTAATCTGTACAAAATCTGTATTTCCTTTATAATACAGAAAAAAAAGTAAATATGTAGTCCAGATTGCAACCTAAAACTTGGAATGAATAGTGTTGTCATCAGTGTTATTAACATTATTTGCCTAGTTTTTACTAATTACCTTTTATTTTTATATTTTCAATTTTCATTTAATTTTCATTCATTTTTATATGTGCTTTTGTCCTTTTTGCTTTTTAATATTTCTAAATAGTTTTCATTTTTAGATGTATTTCATTTGAACATTTCTTTAAGATAGCATTCATAGGCTACTTTATTTCAGTTATCAAAAATCATTTATAATAGTTTTAGTTCATGATAACATCACTGGTTGTCATTTCAGTTCTGATCCACTAACAACAGATTGTCCTTTTCAATGCGACTGTGGCTCAAAGGGATTTGCCTTTAAATATCATCTGGAAAACATCTGCTGCCTTTAGTAGCTGGTGACTGGATGTAAAAACATAAAGGCTGCATCTCTTTATGACATGAAGTACTATAGAACACTGCAGCTACAATTAGAGTAACTGTTTCCCCTGAGGTCATCTCCTTTATAAAATGATAAAACAGTCAGGTTACACTCTGATGAGTTCTTTCATATTGCTCCCTTCTCTCTTTTGCTTTTGGTTCGAGACTGATGTAATCCACGCTCGAGCTTACAGTTTTTTTCCGCACTGGTTACATGTCCTGCTATGCTACACTGTCAAATTACTTTCGATAAAACTGTGAAGCAAAACAGTAAAAAACAAATTGTTGTCTTTAGAAACTAATGTTTAGTCTTAGGTTTCTTTATTCAATATTTACATTACAGTAAAGCTGCATGATTCTGGACGAATTGAGAATCACAAATTTTTTTTTTTTAATAGAGATCACTATTATTACGATTCTAAATAACTAAACAAAATAGCTTGAATTTGCTAGAAGTTCTAATAAAAAGTTCAAAAATATTTAATTCGATTTTTTATTTTTATTTTTATTTTTGATATTTGAATGAATGATTCAATGACTCCCTCAAAGACTTCACTTGTTTCATTACAGGAGGAATCACTGAATCTTTTGAATGAATGATTTATTGACAAATACATTTTAACAGTAACTTGTCTCCACCTATTGGTGTAAATTGACACAATCTTTATTTAAAGGGTTAGTTCACCCAAAAAT